>NC_090847.1:14130000-14430000 GCF_024217435.2 Syngnathus scovelli
GTGTTCAACTTAAATTTGATGAATTCTTGAATTCTGCCTCCAGATCACATTCAAAAACCTGGCCAGTCATCCTTTTAATATCTATCCCAATGACCTCACCAAAGTCTATCCACTGCTGACCTCAACAAATGGTAAGCCACTTTTGCAAGAGTGGTAAAGAATACAGAGGGTCATTGGTTAGTGTACACACGTATGCACTTGTTTTCTTGCCTCTCGAAAATAGTTCTTATTTCAATTGCGTTTTATGGGTTATAGGTCACAATGATGGTGGGGAAAATATTTGAAATGATTCACTTTTATGCCACAAAAAGATGGTATTTGTAAAGACAAAACAAAAAATTGTAAGATACTATTTTGAATATTTTTTTTACAGAAGGTATAATTAAGAATGTGATAAAACACTGAACAAACATTTGATACCACTTTGCACACCCCAACAACTGAATGAGTAAGTATTTCTAAACTAGGTACTACAAATGCATACTATGTGTAGTTATGAAAAATCCATAGCGTGTACTTTCTCTTGCTAGTTTCATTGTTCACACTAAATCTTACATCTAATGTGAATGTGTGTCATAGTTGCAGAAAATGACTTGCGCTCAATGGAGGTGCCCCCAAATGGGACCTTTGTGTATGTATGGGAGCTAACCACCGAGGACGGACCCTTGGAGGAGGACCCTGAATGTCTGTCACAACTGTATCAGAGCACCGTGTCCCCAGAGAGGGACCTGGCCTCGGGGCTTGTGGGCACTTTGCTCATCTGCAAATCTAAAGCCTTTGACGCCAGGCGACGCCTGGTGAGAATAAGTGATGTGTTGATACCCAACTGTTAATGAAAGGAAAGCCATGATGAAAATAACTTAAATCTAACAAAAGACAAAATAATTATGAAAATTAACCAATGAAAATCAGAGATTGTTTTTAAATGGTGGTTCAACAGAATTATTTTAAACAATCTCACGGAACAGGGCTGAACAAAGATAGTAGTACCCTTGACTTAATATTTAGTGGCAAAATCTTTCGAGGCAACCACAGCAATCAAAGGACTTCTCGAACATTCAATATGATTTCTGCACCTCCTAGTGGGTATCTTGGCCCACATCATAAGCAAAATGCTCCATTTGTCTGAGGTTTGAAGGGTGCTTTCTCAAGATGTTATGTTGGCGCCCCTTCCACAGCACTGGCAGAGCTTGATGGGAGGTCACGGGGGCACTGCCCCCCCCCCCCCAACAGAAATATGCCTGTGCTTGGACCCCCGCAGGTGCCAGGCCAGATAATTGACTTTTAGGTATAAATCCCAACCTTTCCAGGAATTGTTTCCCACAAATTACCCAGTCCCCTGCAGGGAGCATATAATGAAGGTTTATCAGCATTTTGAAGATTTGTTTCATTTTGCAGACTCACTGAAATATACTTGGCCATCCCATGCACCCTCCAAGGAGAAAAATAACCCTATCCCCCTCAGTGTTCCAGAGATGTTCATTTGGATCAGGGCTCATAGGACACCACTTCACGAATATTTTGTTCTTAGCCTTGGATGTTTTCAGCTGTGTGTTTTGTTGTCATTATCCTGTTCCGGGAACCATGACCTGCAACTGAGACCAGCACATTTTTCTAGAATACAATTATAGTCGCACTATGATGAGGCAAGACATTGTCTTTCTATTTACAAGAAAAAAAAACATCAACTTATAGTTATGAGATTTCGTAGTATTCTGCACCATTTTAAGACACCCAGTGTCAGATTCAGCAAAGGACCCCTAGAACACAACAGCACCTCCTCCATGTTTCACAGAAGTGACAGTTTTGTATGCCTTAAAATAATTGTGTTGAACCACTATTTTGAAGTAATGTCTGATTTTCGTTGCTTAATTTTAGTCATTTGGGCATCCTATCTCAGATTCAAGTTATTTCAGTGGCCACAGTGTTGTTGTTTTTACAAACACCAAGGATGCCATTTACATGAAATCAGTGTTTCTTATATCCACGCTTCTGTCACAGTTGGCACCTGATAAAGAGTGGACTGTTATTTTTGCTGTCTTCGATGAGAACAAAAGTTGGTATGTGGATGAAAACATTTACCAATACCAGAACTCATCCAGAGACACAAACCCAGACCTCTACAACTCAAATGTCATCTACAGTGAGTTCTCCCTGCACTGTATTACAACTCTGCTGTGGCAGAACAACAACAAAAGTGTGTATTTCATCTCCATCTTCCAGGCATAAATGGAATTATATTCAGTAGACACCACTTTTTGACGTGCAAGACTGATGTCACTTTCTGGCATGTGGCCAACGTGGGCACCCAGAGCGACTTCCTGTCTGTCTACTTCACTGGAAACCTTTTTCAGCATAATGGCCTATATCAGTCGGTCCTCACCCTCTTTCCAATGACTAGCATGACCATTATCATGGAAATGGACTTGCCAGGTAATCTCATTTAAACATCAAAACCAACATCCGATACATCAAATACACCGTAAAATTGCATCCATTGTGATGAGTCTTTTGATGTAGCCCTTGTAATGGTGGCCTGTGTGTTGTGCCCAACCTCTTGCCCAAAGACAGACAGATAAATAGGCTCTATGTTACCCAATACCTTAATGAGGGGAAGAGGCTGCATATACAAATTTGCCAACAATTTTGATCTGGCTCTCAAAGGAGTGCCAGAGATTGTTGATGCTTGATGTCTTTTTTAGCCCAACCTGCTGCAAAAAACTATCATCCCATAAACCAGGGGTCACCAACTCCGGTCCTCAAGGGCTCCTATCCAGCCTGTTTTCGGTGCAGCCCTACTTCAACACACCTGATTCAAATGATCAGCTTGAATCAGATGTGTTGCAGTTGGGATGTGTCTAAAACAGGCTGGATAGGGGCCCTCAAAGACCGACTTGGTGACCCCTGCCATAAAATCTTTGGGTCTTGAGGTTTGAAATTTAAGCCTGATATTTAATCCTGCTAAATATATCATTTGTTTATGCATTTCCTGACTTCCTGTCTTCTCTCACAGGTGAGTGGGAGATCAGTGCCTTCGATGGTACTCTCAAGAGCCGGGGGATGAGCATTCATTACAGCGTTTGTCCTTGCAACTATGAAGAAACTTTGGTCGACCGGGATGAGGACATCGATGATATCTCTGACTGCGTGGATGCACTACCAAAGAGCAGGAGACCTCAGAATACAACAATGATTTGGGTGTGCAAGAACATTACTGACAGTCCAAATGACACTGGTGGCGATAATGAGTGGACTGTGAGAGGAGACCAAATCTGTCAATTGCAGCAGGTGTCTTCAGAGGGAGGAAATCCAATAAGTGCACTTGAGGGAGGAATCCCAGAGGAGGTCTTGGAAGAATTAGAGAGAAATGGGAAGTGGATTGTGGATTTGAATGACACTGAAGATGAAAGAAGTGGCAGACAGAGAAGACAGGCTGAGGGAAACTGGACACATGAAGACTTGAGCGCTGCAGAGATCGGAGATGATGAAATCAGATGGCAATCTGGAGGACAGACCAAAGAAAATGGAACAGACTTTGGTGTCGAAATGAACCCCAATCAAACGAGTGTGATGTCGCTTGAAACAAATGTGACAAAGGAAGAGAGCAATGAGATTTTACCGGACACAAATCCAAACCTCAAAGACAATCTTTTAACTGAAAGCAATTTACTGGACCAACTCGTTAGAGAAACCCATATTGAGAATGTTTCAGAGGAGCTCACAGTGGAATCTCTATGGGTGGATTATAATTCTACATCCAGAAAAAACACGACGGGAATCAACCTGTCTTTGGATTATGACGACTACAACCAAGAGGTAACGTTGCCGCTCAGGGAATGTGGACTGTCCACTTAATTACATCCCCCAAATCCTTAATCCCACATTGTTGCTGTTATTTCAGGAGAACAACACATCTGATGTAATTACCTCGGACAAAATTGATTTACGCTCTACAAAAACAATATACCGCGACTACTACATTGCTGCAGAGGAGATTACCTGGGACTACGGCATCAGAAAAGACCCTCATCTTATTAAACCTGGGTACGAACAGATATACAGTAGTTCCTATAAAATTACACGGTCACTTTCCAAAACCTTCTGAGCTGTATGAGCAACACATTTTAAAACTTCATTCTTTCCCACGAGGGTCCTCTAGTTTAAAACTACCAGATTGCAGTTACAAATGAAACTAAAAAGATTAAATGACTGTTTGTCTGTACATAGTCTATATGTTTGGAGGTACATCGTACCACTTTTAGCCCATTAATTGGCGCATAGTAAAAACAAAGCCTTCAATCATTTGGTTTTTTTCGGTGCAATTTTTGCTCTTGCTCAGTTTTGCCTTTGCCCCTTTAGTTACATGTAATTCTGCCTCGGTGTTAGATTATTTCACTTGAAACTCCTGAATAAATCTTTTTTTATATGATGTGGACAGTAATGTTAGAATGAACCAGGATGTTTACTTTCCTCTAGAGAGAAGCGTCGTGGAATGAGGAAGTTCCTTCCAGAATACAAGAAGGTGGTGTTTAAGGCCTACCCTGACAAAAACTTTCTTGAACCTAACAACAGAGGAGAGCTTCACCAACACCTTGGAATCATGGGCCCTCTCATCAAAGTCCAAATTAACGAGCTCCTTACTGTAAGTAGTTAATTAAACTAAATAAACTGAAGTATAATTTTCGGTATGGTAACCTTTGTTCACTTGCTGTGCCCTATTCAAGGTACACTTCATGAACAAGGCATCCAGGCCCTACTCATTTCACCTTCAGGGAGTTTATGATCGTACTCAAGGTGATGGCATTGCAAAAAGCCATGACCCATTGGTGCCAGGTGGGGTCTCCGGAGACCCTGTCCCACCTGGAGAGTCTCGCACATATAGCTGGAGAATCACAAAGAAGCAAGGTCCCACCGATGAGGAATTTGACTGCAAGGCTGGCGCGTACTATTCCACGGTGGACAAGGTCTGCATAAATCCATAGGTCGATTGAATGGTCAGGAAAAAAAGTGAAACCCTAACCCTAACCCTCTAATTCGACATCATTACTTTGTATGTTCGGAAATTTTCACATGTAATTTGCCACATATATTCCCTATGTATGAATTGTTTTCCACAGCCACCAGTTCAATGTCCAGCGTGAGGAGATAGTTCTTTGCCATAATACCTATAAGTCTGAAACTGCACCGCAACTCATGAAAGTTGCGATGCGACCTTATTGCTCAGCGTCAAATCTGTGTCAACTTGAACTATCCTGAAGTCGAGTAACAATGTAGTGAAGCATTCAAAACCGGAAGAGACTTTACTATTGATCGTATTTGTATTTCTTTAAATTTCCAGGTAAATGAGATTCATATTTGTGTGTTTCTGTGCCAGGAGAGGGACCTTCACTCAGGTCTGATTGGCCCACTGCTCGTGTGTAAGACTGGGACTGAGCTGCCTGTTAAAGAAGATGGAGTCGGACCGCTTGTCCGGGATTTCAGCCTTCTCTTTCACACATTTGATGAGACCAAAAGCTGGTATCTTGAAGAGAACCTTAAGACGCATTGTGCCCCTCCCTGCCAAGTCAACCTGGGCGACCCCTGGTATCAGATCAGCAATAGGTTTGCAGGTAGATGATATCGTAGTGCGAGAAGCTGCAATTTTTGATTGTTTATATTTCTAATTGATCATTAATAAGACTTCAATATTTTATGTCTATAGCAATAAATGGCTATGTGGCAGAGACACTTCCTGGTTTGGTGGTTGCACAGTGGCAGCGAGTAAGGTGGCACCTGTTAAATGTAGGGAGTGATGGAGAGTACCATGTTGTGCACTTCCATGGTTTGCCCTTCACACTACACACCGAGGAGGAGCACCGCATGGGCGTCTACAACCTCTTCCCTGGTAAATACGCATAAACATATTGATTGTAAAGGCAAGGAAATAGTGTTCGCCTTTGATCATGCAATTGGACCGGACCATGCATTCAACCGTGTGTGTATCTGCTCACTCGAGGTGTTTTCGGCACCATGGAGATGATCCCCTCCACAGTCGGAACATGGTTAGTTAAGTGCACTGTCGGAGACTACCAGCTGGCTGGAATGAGGGCTAAACTGTTGGTCTATGATCCAGGTGGGAGCTTTTAAACTAAAGTCGACATACCTTGCTTTTCAAAAAGGAATACGGAATATGTGCCGTGTCTACTAAAATATACCACAGCCATAATTGATTTTCATCCATCCATCCATCCATTTTCTGAACCGCTTAGTCCCCACGGGGGTCGCGGGCGTGCTGGAGCCTATCCCAGCCGGCATCGGGCAGTAGGCGGGGGACACCCTGAACCGGTTGCCAGCCAATCGCAGGGCACACAGAGACAAACAACCATTCGCACTCGCACTCACACCTAGGGACAATTTGGAGTGATCAATCGGCCTACCAAGCATGTTTTGGGGATGAGGGAGGAAACCGGAGTGCCCGGAGAAAACCCACGCGGGCTCGGGGAGAACATGCAAACTCCGCACAGGGAGGGCCGGAGGTGGAATGGAGCCCGCACCCTCCTAACTGTGAGGCGGACGTGCTACCCAGTGCGCCACCGAGCCGCTTAATTGATTTTCACTCAGCAGCCAATTTCTTTATATTTATTTCAGTTGAAAAACTGGATACGTATTCTTAAATGCTTATTATGGTCACAAATAGGCCAGGTTCATGTCAGAACAAAATGCGACCCAACCTCCACCAATGATTATTTAAAGATACATTTTTTTAGTATGACAGAGGCGAGTTTTTTTACTTGCTTAACATGTGCCGTAACTTCCTGAAGTCTTCCTCAGAAGCGTCAAGGCTACAGGAAATGGCCAAAACATGTTAAGCAGGTAAAAAAAAAAAATCGCCTCTGTCATAGTATCTTTAAATAATTTGCCAAGTGAAATCAGTATGGATGTATGAACATTCACCAAAGACTCCACTCATGATACTCATACTTTGGAAACAATCCAAACTTACTTCATTAGATGAAGTACAGTACCTAATGTTGTAGATGTTGAGTGTCAATACAGTCCATAAATGTAATAGTAACTTAGGTTATGATCATATTTCCTGAGTTTTCTTTTCTTAATACAGAATGTGCTTTACCTCTGGGAATGAAATCTGGAAGCATCCAGGATTCACAGATCACTGCTTCAGATCACATAGGTAAAAAAATGATAATTTACAGACATTTAAACAATTTGTGAAATATGTTATATTCTCATTTATTTAGGTCATACATTGACATTAGCACAAGTGCCTGTAATGATCATTACGGTTTACTGTATTGCTTGAACTTTTAATACTAACTATGTTTTTACATGTGTGTCCAGATAGTTGGGAGCCCCATCTGGCGAGGCTGCATCAGTCTGGTTATATCAATGCTTGGATGGGTACAGACAGCCTCTCCTGGATACAGGTTGAACATGCAGCTATTCCCCATGCTGTCAACCTTTTACATTTATTTAGCCGCCTATGTCCTGTGACCTGTGATCTTCATAATCATTGAATGTTTTATGATATCAATGAGCATAACATTGCCTTTATTCATGATAACCGATGTATTATCAGGTGGACTTGCTGAAGCCAACTCTGCTGCATGGCATTGAGACACAGGGAGTGAGGGCAAGCCTGAGGGAGAACTTCATCCCACTATTTGTCGTTTCCTACAGCCTAGACCAGGAGACGTGGATCACCTACCAAGGGAACTACACAAAACTGTCCAATGTGCGAAATCCACACTCCCACAACTCCGCGTGCACGTCATTATTTTCACCTAATTAAGTTTTTCTTCCATATATTTTTGTTTTTCAGCAATAATGCTCATGTCAATGTACCTGTTTTATTTGCCCATGTCAGCCTCTTGTTTTTTTAAATGACCTAGACAAGGCAAAAAGGTCAGACCAACTTCTTCCTAAAATCTAACCATTTTGTAACTCTGCTTTAGAAATTTCACGGAAACAGCGACAGCTCCACAGTGAAGCAAAACCAGTTCTCACCTCCGTTTGTGGCTCGCTACGTTAGGATTCACCCTGATAGCTTTGTGCGGAGACCTGCACTGCGTCTGGAGCTGCTGGGCTGTGATCTCAACAGTGAGCCTTAACTTGACAATACACACAGTATATAGTGGAGCCTTGACTTACAAGTTTATCATGACAGTGGTCAAGCTACATATGTTGCCACCATTGAGAACAAACACCCGTTGCTTAAAGAGTTATACCCTCATGCATGCTGATCGCTAAGCCACCTTTGATGCACCAAGCTAATGGACCTTCCTAAAGCAAGGTTTCATGGTTGTTTTGACAACACAGTGTCACTCTGCCACACTACTGCTTACTGTGAAATGAATATACTGCCACCATGCTTGTATCTAAAAAAAAAAATCTATATTTAAAAATAACCTCGTAAATGGGATCACTGGAAAGTCAAGTCACTGCTGTATACTGTGGCTCATGATCAGGAAGTGGCTGATACGTGTGTGCATGTTCATGTGTGTGCAGGTTGCTCATATCCACTTGGCCTAAGGAGCGGATTGATTTCTAACATTACCGCCTCCTCATATCGTTCATCAGTGCTACGTAAATGGCTCCCCACCCTTGCTCGCCTCCATCAGGAAGGCAGGACCAACGCCTGGAGGCCCAAGGTGAACTCCTTTGCCTTTGCCCTGTTCACGTGTAAATGGACAATGATAAAGGTTCATCAATGTTAGCAGAGGAGCAGTTGGGATTTTTAAAATATAGTTTCAAACCTTACTTCCAAATACTAACCCTAATTTGAACCCTACTTTGAAACTCTAACCCAAGTTTGAAACCCTACTTCAAAACCCTAACCTCAGTTTGAAAGCCTACTTTGAAACCCAAACCCTAGTTGAAATCCTAACATTACTTCAAAACCCTAACCCTAGTTCAAAATCCTACTTTGAAATTTAAACCCTACTTTGAAACCATAACCCTAATTTGAACCCCTACTTCTAAACTCTAACCCTAGTTTGAAAACCTACTTCAACACCCTAACCCTAAATTCTCAGTCTAGTATTACTGTGACTATACTCGCCTATTTATCTTCACACAATGCAAAACCGAGGTGTGACTTCTTTTGGACTTGTCATGAACGGTCAAATGCCACGTTTGTGATCTTGGCGAGAAGTCGAGTACTGCTGGCCAACTATTACACAGTTGTTGCCAGTCATTCATCTTAGTTAGATGCTTCAGGGGAAGTCAAGTCAAAAATGTGCCATGTTTAATATGTTTGTGTGCCCCCAGGACTCTGAACACTATTTTGTTGATGATGACTATTTTATTTTATATGATATTATGTCAATATTAATCAAAATACTGTGTTTTGAATTTTTAGAGCACATAGAACATATATTATTGTATAGAACATTTTTAACCTGACCCTTGTACTGCTTGGCTGGAATGTTCCATTCCGTAGTTCATCTCGGTGACAGCATTCATTCATTCGGCATTTCCAAGCAATTTCAAGTAGACACTTGACTTTTATGAGATCTTAAAATTACATTAGGGTCTTTCCGTGGCCTAAGTCCATTCTTTTATCTTGTACCTTCTCTCTTTCAAATGATCTTTTGTAATATTAATCCTCTCTGGCAAAATTCCCAGAACAACAATCCTCACGAGTGGCTGCAAGTGGACTTGAACTCAATCAAGCGCATCACAGGGGTCATCACCCAGGGGGCGAGGTCTTTCACGACACAGATGATGGTCACAGAATTCTCGGTGACTGTCAGTCTTGATGGATTCTCATGGAGCAGAGTGTTGGAGAAGGACTCGCACAGGGAACAGGTACAACAAAATGACACATACTAAGTTCCAGAGATCTATGCCTCATTTACATGTATTGTCTAGATAGACAAAAAAATCCCACATAGTCTACCCGCCACAACATTAGGCGCACAACTGATTGATTTATGCTATATTTACCTGTTTTGAATCTCATCCGACTGTCAAGAAGTGTTCGGTAAAGATTGCTTGTTCCTTTTTAGATCTTCACAGGTAACAACGACCCGGACACAGAGGCCCTCACGGTTTTCGAGCCGGCCCTGTTCGGCCGCTTCATGCGCATCCACCCTCGTGGCTGGGTTAACGACATCGCTCTGCGTCTGGAAGTGCTGGGCTGCATCACACAGCAGGACCTCTAACATGCATGTTACACAAAGCACCTTTAAGATGCACATTAACTCTGCGCTAAAGTATTGGATCTATTCTTCCTGTTAGAAAAGTAGAACAGATATGTTGTGGTAATGGAGAGAACAGTTGTCACTTTAAAAGTAGTATTTGCCTCGGACATGCCAACATGCTCAGAATGTAAGCTTGTGTAAATATTTCACACAGTGATGGATGTACGTATACTGTTTGAATGCTTGCGCTATGTTGTTGGAAAACTACGAATGGATGTATATTTCTGCTTTGGTAACATTTCATCTAAATAATAAATCTTAATGAGTTGCACTAATCTTCATTGCATACTTCTGTCATGGAGCAGAATGAACCAGGGTTTATTGAGAAAAAAGGGAGTTGGAATGGAGGATGAAGGTGAACAGACAGACAAACTAAAATAACGACCTAACACAACCAACAACATAATAACTGAAACAGAACTGACCGACAGCAACAAGAGACATCAATGATCCGACATGGAGTGACACGCAGACAGGACTTAAATACGAGACAGGTAACGAGAGGCAGGTGACTGTGATTAGTACGTGGATTGTGAGTTGACACAGGAAGGGAGGGGCGAGTCCACAGACGGACAGAAACCATGACAACCTACACAACCGGGGACGAGTCATGACAATTTCAGGTGTGACAAGAATATCAGCAATATTGATACAAACACGTATATATTACTTTATTGTAGTCACAAAGTAACTGCTTTGTCTTTCTTTTTAAAAAAAAAAAAAGGGGTCGCAGAAAGTGGGGAAGAATTCTCAGTTTCCATTCACTTTTGATACTCGGGAACTTTCATCCTGCTTTGTTCTTGCACATTATCTTGGCTCTTCCTTCACCTCATGCGCCCGCTGTCCTCAGTGTTCCTTAATTGTTGTTTTGGCTTATCCTGCCGGAGCAGGCCGTCCTGGGCCACACAATGAGCAACCGTACTCCCAAATTGTTCCGTGACAAGCTGCAGTTTGGAGGCTTGTCTAAAGAATGTGTGACATGGTAGTGTGAAAACATGATCACTATGTTTGTTAGTCTAAATTGCCTTTATCACATTTTTATCAGCTGTGGAAGTTTCCAGGCAGAGGGGGCAATGGAGAGTAACACTGGACAGGACGTACATTTGCAGAGACGTCATGCTTAGCTGATAGGGCTCACAAAACAATGGCATCGTGCGTAATGTCAGCAAGAGAAGGCCCCACCTGGTTTCAACGCTGACTGGCTGAGCCTTGATGGGATTGTGCAGAAGTCATTACCCCATGCTCACCTGGGTGATGTTTGAGCTATGCTTTAAACCACCAACAACTTAATCTTTCATGGTGTCAAACACAAGCTCCAATTTCTGATACGGAATATGGTTGTGCATAAATGCTTCAAAAGTAACAGCTTGTTACAGTACAAAGTTTTACCATTAGCATCGTATTGAATGATATCCCACTCTTTTTTTTCTCTCATCACAACGAAATTCCATCTTCAGCATTAACATAGGTTTCCTGTGTTAATTGGCTAGAAGAAATCACATTGTTCTGTCTTAAGTGTCAGGCTTGGAGCAGGGAGAGGACTCGAATGCAGAGTTTCAAAACAAAGGAGTTTTATTTTCTCCAATGGATTGCAGTAGAGAACAAAAGGCGCCTCAAGACGAGGGAAAATCGTCAAAAATAAAGCGCCTCAAAACGAGGGAAAAAAGGCTGACTAACATAACAACGCTAACACTGGGCAACAGGGTATTCGCTAAACAAGGTTTCTCGAGGAATCTCAATGGCTTCGGGCTTCGCCAGTGTTCCAGACAAGTCAAGACGCACTGGCACCAGACAAGGGGAAAGACGCAGGTTATATACACACAGAAGGAGGGGAACACAGGTGTAGGCAATTGGGTCACGACACAGGTGCAGACACTTGGGATCAGGGAAGTCACGTGACCGGACGCACAGAGGAAGGACACACGAAATGGAACGAGAGGAGAGTTACAACACTAAAACAGGAAGTGACAAAAACAAAACACGACAGCATGACATTAAGATCCATTTTCATTACCGCTTGTCTTCATTAGTGGGTGAGCTGGAGCTTTTCACAGATCACCGATTACCAGTCAATTGCAGAGCACATATTGACAAACCTTTAAAAATCCAATTGACAACTATGGACAATTTAGAGTAGTGATGGGCTGCGGGCCAACTCTTGAATAGTCCTTCAGTTAATTTGTTAAATAATTTGGCCCCCTCAACAAAATGGAGTGACCTGCCCTATGACACAATGTCATCCAAGTGAGTGATTTGACCTATTAGGGGGTTTTGATTGACATTAACATCTTTGAGTGTACTGATTGTGGAAAAAAGACTCAAAACACTGCACTGTGAGGGAATATCTCTGTGTATCAAAATCGAACATTAGAATTAAGATAATTTTCATCCAAATCTTGGTTTGGATTGCATTAGATTTTGCTGGAGTAGCCTGCGCCAATTGGGACTGCACACAATGTATTTGTACAAAAAAAAAAAAAAAATTTGCAACATAATGGAAGTTCTTGAACTCATGTGAGGGTGGGTAAGAATTTTCCAAAATGTAGACATTTTCATGTTAAGATCCCTCACTCGAGTTTTAGTGTGACACCGCAACAAAGAATTTTTTTTCACCTTCGCTCTCACACCATTGTGGCATCCTTACAATATTTCCTGTTGCACACTCCCAGGTCATGAAAAAAAATTGACCATTTATTTTCTGCTGTTTTTGTCTAGTCTTATTCAATCTCAAACATTTTACTTTGATAGTGCACATGGATATGTCTTACATATCCCTCTAATGTTGCAGACTGTAAACTACAGACATTTTCCATGAACTGCATTTCAACTGAATTTACTGTGTGGTTGTTTTATCAATCATATATTGGGTGTTTACTTCCACAAAGTTTTATATAATTGTGTTTTGGGGGATAGACGTCAAAGATTTTTATTTTATACTGAATGCATTTTCCTATATTCCTAGAGCCTTGGACTATGGCAGTCCAGATTGTAAAGGTGGAGGAGGCCCTCTGTTGGATAAATAGAGTATTGCATCCAACGTTTTGTCAAGCACTCCTGTGTACTACAGTTCTGTAATGTAGTCCAGGGTCCTGACACAATGTAAAATTTAACATACCCCGACCTTATTTGTCTTAAGATCTATAAAATAACAGCAGGGTCTAATTTAAGTGAATAAAAGTGCTGGTTACATTCTTACAGAATAGAAACTTGTTTTTAGTGCACATAGTATGAAACGACCAGAGAACACTATAAAATCCAAAAAGACATTCCGGACATGCAATATAAATCCTTTCGTTCAAGTATTTCAACTTGGCCTGTGGCCTTGTGATTAAAAAGTTCACTTTGTCCCTGTACAGTGCTATCTATAAAGACTTCTAATTAGAGTAGATTTATTGATACATAATCCAGCCGAGGGAGAGTCACTGAGGACTAAATGCCTTACTGAACTCCACCGTGTTGCTATGGTGATAAATACAGTACGTCACATGTTTGTGGACATATTTTGGACCATACACAGTAGTGTATTGTACTTTGCTTACCAAGTATGTCTTTGTGTTCTCAAGGGGGTCTGGGTTTAATCTACCCCATTTGAATACATATCAGAGAATATGAAGTGCAGAGTCTCAAGTAGAGGTTAAAAAAAAAAAAAAATGAGAGTAAACATTCTTTTCATATTAGGTTTTTAATGTTGTTTTAATTGAAAAGAAAATGCCTTGTAACATAGATTACGTTGACACACATAAAACAGATTTTCTAGCAGCTTGAATTAATTTCAGTTTTAGTTACATTTAGCCAGCTGACTTTATTTTTGCTGTTGTTCTTTTTTTAATGGTCATATAAAAAGGTGCCTATAAAGCGACGATATATGCAAACAATTGTTAATTGAGGCAGTTATGTCTTACTATAGCAACCTCTCTGGAGGTTTATCGCACAGCCACGTGTGTGTCAGCAACAAGCACAGGGCACAGGGAAGAACTCACTGACGCAGTAGAAGGCTACGAAATCAGAACTATTACAGTCATTAGAATGACAAATAACCATCAATTACACAGGCCGCAGAGTTTGTCGAACAGGGAGCAAAGGCCTATATGTTTCTGCTTAGGTAGGGAAAGAAAAAAAAACATTCACCAAAAACGCTTTGAGAGACTGTGGCTCTGGCAGATTAATCTTGCTGGAATCACACCATGTCAGCGTGAATGAGGTGTCATTGTGTACATTTTTGCAAAATCATGGCTCAGTTTCATACGAATAACATGCAGACTTTAAGATCCTGCTTGACATATTGATGGTATAGTTCACAAACAAACAGTACAAGAATAGTAGGCCAAAGATTTGAGGTCAGTAGATCAGAAAAAAGATGGCACGTTTTCTGAGAAGAATAACAAAAGTGTTTACATTTACTTGTTCTTTTTTAAAAATCCTTATTTTCTGTGTAAGTTCCAAAAGAATCAAATGAGGTGAGAATGATTTGTTCTCTGGGAATATTGAATGTCCGCAACTGTGAAATGAAATGTAACTTAAATATTGACTACTCAAGTGATTACATACATATGGCCGAAAGCTCAGTTCAGCTTCATTAATTCGTGTGCAGGACGAATTTAACAAGTTTGCCCTTCTATGTGCAGTCAGCGAGGATGAATGCACCTCACCTGCATGCCGTCTCAAACATCAACAGATAAGTACAATCTTTTTAGCACGTGGCTTTCAGAAATGAACAATAAAACTTTCAAATAGAAATTAACAGTAGCATTCAGAGTAAAATATTACATGCTTATATTGCATTCTTGCTTGGACAGAGTTATTATAAACATTGGATTAACCCACAGTTCAATTTGACCCAACTTTTTGGGTTGTACAAAATAATCCCCTTTGTGTTGAGTGTTGACCATGGGCTTAAAAAAAAAAGCTGTAAATGACTGGCTTAGCAGATCCAGAGCAAGAAACCTAGTTTTCTAGTTTTTAATCATACTTCATGTCATTCTGTTCCCCCCCCCCCCCCCCCCCCCCCCCCCCCCACACACACACACACACACACACACACACACTTTACTTTGATCTAACGTGACAGTATTATGTACAGTGGAACCTCCAAAAAAAAAAAAACGCCGCAATATGTCTTGTGTAGCTATTCGAGAGTCCAGTTGGCCAAAACCTACTGTATTGGTCATACAAGTAGCAGATTAAACATTCAAAAATAACAAATTATTTCTACAAGAGCAATAGGAACCTCGCAGCGGTCGCTGCTCAAATCCTAAGTACTGTATAATACAGCAATGCGTTGAGTGACAGGGTGACTCATCTTACAAGTATTTTGAGATTTAAACCCTCGTGAACATTTGAGATATGAGTGCTGTATGGTGGCAGTGAACTCAAAATGAACTCCAAACTGTTGCATTTTGTCACGTTGGACTTCCACTGTACATATAACTCATGTTTTCAGTTTAAACTACATGAACTGTAACATTTTAAAAAAAAAGACAAATAGCCAAGTAACGTGTATTATATGTATTTTTAACTTCGGCTGGGAAAGAGAAAAGAGAAGGCAAAGTTTAGCAGATATTGATGTTGGAATTTGGTGTGAAGAGAACCTGAGCTGAGAAAATTCGGTAACTGTTCAGACCGGTCTGAAAAGGTAGATTGGTTTTTAATTGAGGTTACTGCTGTGAGTCAAGTGTCTCACATGTAATACTCGTCCACTATCAACAACTACAAAGAAAAAAATAAGGTTTCAGAAAATAACAGATCAAAACAAGATGCCAAATAATCAAATATATTTATAATAAATATATATATATATCATAAATTATATTTATATGTAAAAAAAAATCCAACCGTTCAAATAAAAGAACTGTCAGCACCTCCAGCGATCTATGAGAATTATTTTTACTCCTGTTTGTTCTCTTTAATTCTCTTAAATTGTGACGGTTTACTGTAATTTCTTTATGTGGGAAAAATAAATGAATATCTTATCAAATACCCCAACACAAATACCATATTACAACAACATCAACATGGTGAAAACTCTACTGATGTCTAACATAATGAACAGAAAAGTAAATGGGCAAGTCTATGCGTAGATTGTATCTTAGTAGTTTTCTACAATTTTTTATTGGCAAAAATTACTCAACATTAATCTGATTAGGGAGTTGTACAGTACGGGGCACTGTGGCTCAGTAGTAGAGTCCACAGGTTGAGGGTTTGATCCCTAGCTATTGTTACCACGTCAAAGTCTCCTTGAGCAAGACACTGAACCCTCAATCACTCCTTTGTTTATTTATTATTTATTCATCACTCTTATTTATTCATTGTTTGTGCCTTCTTGTTTTTATTTTTTTGTGTTGTTTACTTGTATCTATATTGTGTACTGTCTTGTCATCGTGGGATAGTGGGAACGTAATTTCGATTTCTTTGTGTGTCTTGGCATGTGAAGAAATTGACAATAAAGCAGACTTTGACTTTATTGTATGTCATCAGTAGATGAATGAGGAAGCAGTGTGAAGCACTTTGACTACCAAAGGTAGAGAAACGGTATAGAGGTTATAGCCCATTTACCAACCTGTTTGTGTTATTTAGAAGACTATCTAGCTACTATGACTAGCTACGACTAGCTTACAGTATGCGGCTGGTGCATGAAAAAGTCAAACAGCCTGTATGTGTCAATTGACCCTATGAATGTTCTGTCTAATTAGATGTAAAAATATAACAGCCTGTATGTGTTAAGTGACCTTATGAATGTTCTGTCAAATTGGATGTAAAAATAATGTAACAATCTAGTGAGTTGTATTTGTATGCTTAAATGCTTCTTTTTGCCAAATGATTAAGACCACTTCTTTGTAGCACATACCAGTGAACATAAATCTCACTTCAGTTTGCATGTTAACTCTAAATATGCAATTTGTAAATGCTTGAGCAATAATATTAAGTAAATTATTCAACATGAAATAAACTTGGATTACGGTGAAAACCCGTACATTGTGGTTATTCGATTTAAGGAAGAGTTATCTTGTGTGCCTAGCTAGAATTAGCTTGATTGTTTTGTCACTTTTTTTTAATATATATCGTAATTTCCGGACTATAAGCCGCGACTTTTTTCCCAAATTATGAACCCTGCGGCTTATAGTCAGGTGCGGCTTATATAAGCTTTTTTTCGTGATTTTTGTGATGACTTGATCACTTCTATACACTCGTAAAAAGGCTGCGAACCACTGTTGTGCGGTATCTTGAAGAAAAAAACAACAACAAAAATACTATTTTGAAACGCTACTATGGCTCCTGCTTATTCTGGCTGTGTTGCTTGTGACTATTATGAGCTTTAGTAGGAATGCACGCTAGGTGACCTGCGTCAAAGGGCTCTAAACCCTTTCTCTTACTCTAGCATGTGACTCAGAGTTCACGCAAAGCAGTGGCGCTGTTTGGACCATCTGCATTGTATTAAAACCCAATCAATCAGCATTTAAATTCAATTCTTCTGACATTTTGCTCACCAAAAACAAGTTGTAATGAATGTGTACTTTTAATGCTATTTATTCAGAAGGTTACTTTGAACCCCGAGGCTTAAATGGCGGCGCGGCGTATTTATGGATTTTTACGGCTTTCTGTGTACTGTCTTTCTTTGTAAAAAACTCATGTGCATGTGCGGCTTATAGTCCGGTGCGGCTTATGTAAGAAAAAAACTAAAATATCCCTGAATTTTAGCTGGTGCGGTTTATAGTCCGGTGCGGCTTATAGTCCGGAAATTACGGTATATAAAATAGATGTAACAATATCTCAGTCCATCTATGGCTCTGTTCAATAATCTTCACATTCATTTAAAGATCAGCATTTGTGTCTTCTTTACTCTTTAGGGGTCATAAGAAATGATCCGTGCGATTAAAACAATCTACAGATGAAGAGAAAATGTCTTAGACAAGGTAACAATAAGTTATTCCTGAAGGCTTTGATGCATGTACAAACAATTATGGCAGGGACTTCCTGAAAGAACTCGGAAGTAGCAATGAGCTATGTACGTATGCTTTCCCTTCATTTGGGGCCTAAAAGCCCAAGGAGCAACGTTCGCATCGAACTTTATTTTTGTTTTACGGCAACCACTGGAAAAGATTTGAAAGATTCGCCGGCTACCCCACAAAGATTAAAGATTGAGAGCAGTGTCACAAGAGCATCAGGTATGATTTCTTGTATATGGAGACACAGCACAAAAACTACATGGCAAAATATTAGTACTAGTGTTAGTCAGGCAACAACACGTTTTACATTTTTCTGAACGTTCCTATGTGGCGTGTGTTAGGGTTTTTCAGATTATCCTTATCGTATGATTATGTTGGAATGCAACCAGTAATAAATAACCTACCTTGTCTCATCCTACACAAGGTCGTAAAACACCCCCTGACTAGAGCAAAAGGGCTTCCTATTCAGTCTGCTCTTCCCCCCACTCTGTTTCTCTTAATGAATATGTCCTTGCAGTTGGGAGATTTCAGACCTCCATTCGAACATCGCTGCACGCACAGCAACGAATGGACTCTCCACCTGCAGGTGTCTAAAAGGCCTTACTTGTCTCTCGTGTGGTTCTTGCAAAATAAATTGGAGTGAGCAAATCTCTAACAGCGTGCATTTAGATTCTTGCTGGTCAGTATTAACCTAAATGCAATAATTACATTCAGTATTTTAATATTAATCTGCATATAATGTTGTTGCTATTATTAGGCGACACGTACTGTAAGTGAGGTGGTTAACAGAGTGGAAAGTAGTGAAATTGATATGATTTAGCGGTTGGCCAACTATGTCCAACCTCCTAACAAAATGCAACCAATTTTAGAACTGTATGGGTGATGATACATCTCAAAACGTTTGAGGTTGCTCATTGATTCACTGTCGGAAGCGACAAGAGTTCAGAAAGTAGCGAAACATCCGACTGTACCTTGTCGCTGGCCACTATTTTATGTCATCCTCCTCCTAACGCGCTACATTAAAAGAAAGCAGGATTGAAATTTTTTCTTTTATGATGCGTGAAAACGAGCGTTTCCACCAGTCGGTAAGTGACATAGCAACTGGACGCACGCAACCAGTACCACGTAAACAAAACGACAGTTCCTGGTCATACCAAAAGTCCCTCCCATAATTCATGTAAAGGCTCAAGGGGCCGAGGAATAAATTGGATAAAAGCAGGAATGAGAGGATTAGTGAGTAACACAAAAGAAGGAAGATTAAATATTTCCTTCTTGTGAGATGACCCAGTTCAAGTTCACTGTTGAAGAAAATGGTAGAAGGGTAGAAAGAAGAAAGTCTCCCTGCAAGGGAATAGTTCCAAGAGGCTAAGATGCCATTTGAAATGTGAGAAAAATTCCACTTAAAGTCATTAAGACCTCAACATACGTAACTGACAGTACAGAAAAGAAAAAAGATAAGAGTACTTCATGATTAAAGCCACAGATCATGTGGCATTATTGAGAACTCTCCCCCCAAAAGCTTCACAGAAAAGTAAAAATGGAAACGAAAAGCTAATTTTGCACGGAATCTGAGTGACCCAGCTTTGTGTCATCCATCAAGCATCCGACATGAAATGCAATATGAACAATATTTTCCTTGTGCTTGCGTATGAAACGCTTCTATGAAACATTAACTTGTGTCTCCTATGAAGGCGGCTGGTAAAGTAGCAAGTACATTTTCAGGTGAGGTGATTGCTGTTTTTCACTCATGATATTCGCAACGCAAGACATTTGTTTCACCATTGTTTCGACAGAAAAACAAAGAAGATGAAAAAGTAAATGTTGGAATCATCAGCAGAGGTGGATAGTGCACTCAGAGAAACTAAGTTTCCCTGTAAGAATGCAAATATAAATGCTTGTTATTCTTACAGAATTCAATGACGTTTTTACATCATCACTGATGTTGACTGAACAGAAGATGCCTGCCAATCCGTCATACACGAAAAAAAAAGATCAGTTTCCTTTCTGTGATGTAATTCAACTTAATGCCGTCACGAGTTGAAGCAAATATACCATAGAATGTACTTGTTTTTCATTTTCGAGGTAATGGGATAGATCACACTTTCTGACGAGTACACCGTAAAATGTTTCCTCAGTGAAAAAGTACAGTTGGACCCCTGCTATTTGTAGGGGATAGCGGAAAATCAGTGTATAATTGATGCCTATCATAACTGAATGAAGCAAAAAAGACAAATGATTGAGTAAACAGGGATCTACAGCCAATAACAAAATATGGGTTGGTTTCCATAAATTAAAAAAATACATACTTAAATAGTACGTTTAGAAAAGTATTAGGGCAAAGAAAATCCACAAATAGGTGAGTCCTTAGGTGTCAAACTGTAAATTTAAGGGGGTCCACTGTATACAGTTTACATTCATATCTTTAAAAGATATTCCATTTAGACTTCCGGATCATAGCAAAATATTAAGCTTTCGAAATAAATCCCAATTATACAAAATCTCTTCATTTCATTCCTCTTGGAGGATATTTTGCTGCCTTCTCAGACAGTGTTTTGCTTCACCTCCTTAACTAGCATAGCAGCGAGCCTTCTTATCATCACCACTCCAGCTTCAAACTTGCTCACACAGTTTGTCTTGACAAAGTTCCACTCAGCAGGGTCGAGGAGGAGGCGAAATCAAAGGTCAGGCAACTGCACAGTCCCGCCAATGTAATTGGGAGAAGGGTAATTTTAGGATGAGAAATCAAAACAAATGGGAAACATTTTGACGCATATAAACGTATCGTAGTTACCGTTTTTAAATTAGATGTGCGTCTCAGCGTCAGTGTAGCCGGGCAGCATGTCTCCATTGGAGCAGCTTTTTGGTGTCGGTTGGGCATTGGGTAACATATGCGTGGTCGTCTCTTCTGGTGCTGCCTCCGTGCTGCCACGCGCCAGTCGGCTGTGTATCAGGGGTACAAAGAACAGCACCACCCCTCCGATGATGGGGGGCACACCGGCTACTGAGAAGGCTACGGTGTAGTCCCCAAAGTAGTCGTGTAGCAGACCTGCAAAGTGGAGAAAGAATTGAGTGGTATGTTATGGGTTCAATTATGAAATTCACGGTTGATGAACTCATTAACAATGTTGCACATTCGGATGACACAGTGTTGATGGTTTCTATAATTGCAACTTGATATTTGGGCAACGAACAGGTGGTTTTTCAACGGATTAAAACAATCCAGG
This sequence comes from Syngnathus scovelli, assembly GCF_024217435.2. Lineage (NCBI taxonomy): Eukaryota > Metazoa > Chordata > Actinopteri > Syngnathiformes > Syngnathidae > Syngnathus > Syngnathus scovelli. The sequence goes on from NC_090847.1 coordinate 14,151,370, forward strand.
TTTACAATTAGTGCCATTAAATACTAATAAAGCTAAAAAAAAAAAAAGAAGCGCACCTCTATCTAATGTTTAAAACATGCTGCAGTGGAGCTGGGATCTTTACAGATACAATGCAAAAACAGAAATTTTTTTGCGTCGCTCTATTTCAACTGATACTATATACTAATAGACATTAAAAGGAATTTCCAAACCTCTTATTTAATGATTTTCACAATGGTATCTTCTTCCTTTACTTTTCTTACTTTTAAGGAAACAATCTTTAATTTTATTCATTTATTTATTAGCATTAGGCCTCGGAGGTTAACTATAATTTATGTAGAGGCGAGATTAAATAAACATTCATTTACAACAATTTGAGTTTTTTTTCCATGGTATATATTGTAACATGCTATTTGTGTAGCACCTTTACAGACCAACTATAAAACAAATCTCAGACAATAAAATGCAAACAACTTAAAGTGCATAACGGCTACAACAATAACAATCACCTAAACCGGCAAAAATATTCTTGGTATATTCGAACTTCCCACTGCCAAGCATGCAAGTTTTACAGCTGTGCTTCAGCTGCTCCACACTCCCTGTTTACAGATGACGCAAAGCAAATGCATTGAACATGCTGAAGCAAAGGGAGGGCAACTGGTTCAACGCTGCAGCATGTGATCTATCTAAGAACCAGTTTGTGAATTCAGAATGTGCACACTGTTGTTGCCCATTCCATTGGAGCGTTTGCCCAGGTAGTCTACACGTGTACAGCACATGTGGACAAAGTGATGTCACTAAGTATTGACATCATCAAATAGTTATTTAAGTTTATCATCCAGAAATACTTCGTTGGATGGCTTTAGTGTACATAACTCAAATTGTTTGTCAATCCTTGAATGAACATGAACCACAACTCAGATTAGGGGGTGCAAGGGACCAAAATTAAAACTTTTCGCAGATCAAGTATCAATGACCTCTGACCAGCATAAAGATTTTCCCACAGAATTCCAAAAGATTGGAACCTGTGTCAGTTGGGGGGGACTCATTTTTTCCTTGCAAATAATCAAATACGTAGTATGTTTTAAGCATGTATAACCATGCTGCCTTTACCGATGGGCTCACTTGGATTTATCAGAATATGAATAAATAAATAAATAAATAAATAAATAAATAAATAAATAAATAATGCTTGATTTTTCTTTCAACCATTTTACATTCTAGTACAAGTTGACCAAGCCGCAACCTGCACCGTGGCCGTAACTATAGTGTGTGCAATGAAAGATCCTACCAGAAGTCTTAAAAGTTTCATATTATTCTGCCATTTGTTGAAATCAGATTAAGGGAGAGTGTTGAAAAAACGCAGTAATAACATGCCTGGGGCAATTAACAAACGCTTTGTCCTCTGTGCTCTTATTAGACGACTGTAATGATACTAAAGAGAGAGGAGGTTTGCTTGAAGGAGCGTAGGGAACTGAAAACAGGCTGAGCACAGAGGGCCTAATATGTATGCTACTTTAGCCTGAAGACAAATGCTCAGACAACCAACAGTTGGCTGCAAGCCCGTGCCATCCCACTCTTCATAACTAAACAGTGCTATCTCCACCATCACTGTCTTTGCTAAAGTATTTGACTTTGCTAATATTAATAAACTCACAGCTCTTGCTGGATTACAACCTTCAGTATTACTGTGTTGATTAAAACAGATAGACAAAAAACTAGTCCTTCACCTGCAATTGGTGGACCTGCAGTCATCGGAAGAGACATGAGCCCGAGCAGATATCCAATGGCCTGCGAGGCCTGCATGGGCCCAACCAGCTCAAATGCGATGGGAGCCATCATGGTAAGGAAGCATCCGTCACACAGTCCCAGGAATACACACACCACCACAAGTTCCTCAAAGAGAAAACACTGTGGGATCATAATGGACATGAGTCCCAGTGCTATGAAGGATGCCACCTATAAAAGACAGAAGAAACAGGTTATATTTTTCTTCTCACGTATCACCACAGTGTGTGCATATGTGCATGTCTTGATGTACATGGGTAGAATGGTGCAGATTTTAGCACAACTTTATGACCATGTGCCTTATTTCCATATTTGCTGATACAATTTTCCATCCTGCTAAACAAACATTAATATTTTGATTACAAGATATACATATTTGCCTGCTTCCCTTATCTTTATTTATCTAGTATTTAGGGTAGTGTGAATTATCAAGTATGCTTAGTATGAAGCAAGTTGATTTGAGCTCACTGCCATCATATATGCTCAAGCGTCCACTGACAGGTCAAGGTAGAAAATCAGTCGACAGCTTGCAGCTTGCATCTTGAAAAACCCATAAATTGAGTTACTTGTATCTCAAGTCACCATTGTAGGTGTATTTTATAGGGTTTACCGGTACTTTCATTTTACAATTTTACAGCAGCTAAGGCTTAAAACATTGATTGTACAGTTAAAGATGGGCAACAGTTTCACATTGAAATCGGTACTTCCCTTATTTCCTGTAGGAATTTTTGCGGCACTGTGAGGCGTTGGTTAGCACGTCCGCCTCACAGTTCAGAGGGTGCGGGTTAGATTCCACCTCCGGCCCTCCCTGTGTGGAGTTTGCTCCCTGTGCCTGCGTGGGTTTTCTCCAAGCACTCCGGTTTCCTCCCACTTCCCAAAAACATGCATGGTAGGCTGATTGATTGGAGAACATGCAAACTCCGCACAGGGAGGGTCGGAGGTGGACTCAAACCCATAACCTCTGAACTGTGGGGCAGACGTGCCAACCAGTGTACACTGTGCCCCAGTAGAAATTGAAAACACGTTCCCTTGGTAACCATGACAAAAGTGCATTTTAAGGACCCGAACAAAGTGTTGTAATTTGAAACTACAAGTACACAAGAAACACATTGCAGTTCACCTCAAAACTACTCTATTCTACTGTGCTCGCCTTTTCTACTCTTAACGTTCAATCACCCGGAACAGTATCCAGCAGTTTTTTATAATGGAACTCTTTTGTGCATGCAAATTAGGATTTATCAGCAGTCAAACCATTTGAACTTATTTAAACTTATACTGAATGAACTTTGATTCAATGTCTGTGCCAAGTAAACAACCACAGTTGTGCAAATTAAGTTAATAGTTAATTTGAAGTTACAGATTGTTGTCTTGTCTTCTTTCTGAAATACAGCACATGGTGTTCTATTGATCTTCCCCAAAAAAGTATAATAACGTATATGTGAAATGTTCTGTTACAGCACTTACAGGTAATGATTGGTCAGACTTTGATCATCCTGGAGCTGATCAATGGGTAAGCCTTTGCCATTCTAGTTATTCTATCCATTAAATGGTTGTTTTCCATTTTCTTTCACCTCTGTTTTTTTTTGTTCAATTTAAATTATTGGAGATCATTGAAGATGAAAAGCCTATCTTTTTTGTAATTATATACAAGTTGCCCCCACTCCAATCAACTTTTTAATCAAACTACGCAGTTGTTCTGAACAATGCAGCGAACGTCTCATTTTCCTAAAAATTTCAAAGAAAAAGTATGTTTAACAGAATTCACCCTTAAATAGGAATAACTGATTCACACTTGTTTATTCCACAAAGTTGCCAAAATTATTGTGAACACCACCTTTTTACTTCTTTTGTTTTACTAATAGCCCAATTTCAAAGAGTGTTCATATCATGAATGCTTAGTCTTGTTGGATTTGTGAGAATCTAATGAATCTACTTGTACCTTGTTTGCCATGTAGCGATAAAATATATACTCCAAATCTGGATTCATATTTTTAGTCGCATAAAACTACGACTATTCTTCCAAACACAACTGTAGATAAACTCATGAAGAAAAAAATTAAAAGTGCATGGGCATGAATAATCACAATGTGATCCAAATGCTTAAGAGGGTTGTACATTTATATGAAAAACGCAAACTCCTCGAAAAGATTGTGTGTTCTCCTTGAGCACTACTGCCACCTTCAGCTTGGGCATCTTATAATAAGGCTATGATATACTGTAGCATTTTGATAAGTACGACACAATATTATACGGCAAAATATGTATTAATATGACAAAGTACATATATACGTACATATTTGAAATTTAGGAAGCTCTATGGATTTTGCTATTCTGCAAGAAAAATGTAAATAAGCATCCCACCGGATGACAGTAGATACAATAACTGATCAAGTTCTGATGGTGTAAATTTCAACTAAATGTTCAAGGATCCAGACGTGCCCAAGGACACTGGATCAAACTCTCTACTGTCATTAATTTTCTGACCTGCATGTAGATCTTCCTCAGACCTGGAATGAGGTCCCCGACTTTGCCGAAAGTGAGACGTCCCACCCCCGATGATGCTCCGATACAAACAAGGAGGACCCATTCCTTCTTGGTGCCCTTAAACTGCTCTTTGACAAAGTTCATCTGTCGCACAAAAACAAAAGACATGTGAAGTCATTTAGTTGAACAGACAACATTCTGGAAAACATCCTCATGTTTTGGTTTATACATACATAAATAACTAAGTGGATTGTCTACTCGGTCAAATGTTAGCTTTTGGAACAGCGCAGCAGGAATGTAGTATGTTAATATTTATATGGGTGAGAAGGCAGCCCACTCCCTCAAACCCTTAAATCAGATCCAAATAACAAAACGACCCTCTGATGTCTTTCCTGAGCATGCTGGACTATTTGCTCTGCTTTGAACGGTTTCTTATGCATGAATTGCCATAGGATAAGAAGGTTTCAGGACGCAAAGGGGCCATACAGGAGAGGTTTCCTGAAGCGGTCAAGTCATTACAAAGGCCGGGGCTGTGTTTACACCTGGGCCTGGGCCTGAAACAACAGTTCTGGAAGAGGGAAACAGAAGCTCACATCTGGATACTGGGGGGTCAACTTGTCAGCTCTGTATTGCTGCAAGTTTACACCACGTCCTGAACATTTTTTTCAGTTTTGTAGATGGATAGTTTGATATTGAATTAATATAAACTCTGTAGTTTCTGGTCCCGAGGCCAAAAGAAAATTAAGATTTCCCGCACTGTACAACCCTGACATAAATGCTCCAAGTTTTTCCAAGTGAGCTGGGAGACTAAATATTGAAAGACATGTGATCGCAAGTCCCACATTAAACTATACTGTTTTTTCCAATTATATGGTGAAGAAGTCAATATTGTTTCATTCTCAGTGACATTGCATGTAGATAAAAAATGATACAGCATGTACAACATGGAAATATGTTTACTTTCCATGATAGAAAAGAACGCAATCAGAAAGGAACAGACTGAATTATTTTTACTAGCCATCCTGAGGCGGACATATTCTAAATAAAGCATTCAGTGGAACAGGGGCATAATGTTCTTACCAGATGGACATAAGGCACAAAGTAGCCTAATACAGCCGTAGCAACCCCAAATGCCCACACACGGTAAGTGAGGATGCGAAACACTCGCAGGTTGAAGTATTTTCTGACCCCCGCCAACACTTTGTGCCACCAGTTCCCACTCGGAGGAGTCACCCCTGCCTGCGTTTGAGGCTCAGCGGGGCCTGTTGGTCCCATGCAAGGTCCAGCAGGTAGCAATGGCTTGAACGTTAGCGCCAGCAAGGCTTGCACAAGCATGAAGAGGCTGAGGATCTGGAAGGTTCTGCTGAGTCCCAGCGGCTCCACTACTTTGTTCAGCAAAACCGGGAGAACCATGGAGAAGAGGCTGGCTCCTGCCGTCACCACGCCGTTGGCAAGGCCCAGGCGCTGGCGAAAGTAGTGGCCGAGGATAACCAAAGAGGGTTGGAAAGCAAAGGAGGATCCACAGCCAAACAGTATTCCGTAAGTAAAATAGCGGAGGCTCAACGAGCTAGAACAGAAAAACAATCAAAGACAAATTAACTGGATGGCATGACAGATTGATTCATTTACACGTCTGCAAATTGTTTTCATGGGAACCTATGTTTACATTGAGATTATTTTAAATAAGGATGCAACATGGACACTGATATTATTTCTGTTACTCTTCAACTCTTGAACTATTTACAAAGTGGTGGACCTCGCCCCATCCCTGTTTGTGGACACCCAAGCCTTTCAAGGATACTACTGTTATACCCAATCATGACACTCGCCTGACCCCAGGTAACCTCCTTCACCTGTGGCAGAGGTTTTACTTCTTTTTTTTTCCCCCCAGTATTTTGTAGCCCCTGTCCCAGCTTTTGGTGAATGTGATACAGGTATCAGAGAGAATATTTGCACACACAAAAAATAAACAAAACAAATAAAATGATGTTTATCAGTTTGACCAATAAATATATCTTTGTAGTGTATTCAATCCAAAGTCATTTGAAATGTTGCAAGTCATTGTATTGTGTTTTTACTTGCAATGATGTATTTAAACAACATCCCCAATTCAGTCGGTTAGTATTTTCCAATTTCAAGCATTGGAATGGATCACATGGATGCACCACACATGCATGTCTTAATGTTTTAGAACAGGAGGTTTCCAAAGTTGTTAATTTTCATCCACCACTGAAGAATTCATATTTGATTAGCCCAGTAGAGGATGCATTAGAATAAATTTGGGTCAAAACATTATATTCATGAGCAGTCCTCATTTATCTGCATGTCTTTATTGAACGGGGAAGAAATTACAGCTTACTTTGCAAAAGACGTGCTGAGCAATCCAATGAATGCCAAGAGCGCCCCACTGACGGCGGTTTTCCGACAGCCGAAGTGGTCCGTGAACATGCTGACCACCGGTGAACAGAAGAAAATCATCCCCATGGCGAGAGCCCCGACCCAAGCTGCGGAGATAACAAAGACATATCAGACAGCATTAGATCAATAGCAATGTGTTGCAGACATTACTTGAAGAAAATTAAGGCAATAAAACAATTGCACCACTGTGAATTAAAGCACGTGTTGACAGGAGATGGGATGTCTACACAAGGACACGTCGTTATCCTTTCTTCAGTGGAAAGAACTAAGCTAGAAAGAAAATTGTTGTTTGTGTGTGTCACATAACTCACATACGAGTGAATCAAAATGGAGAATATCTTTAAGAAAAGCATTGTAAGTAGTAGTAGGCAATTTGAGATTTGTGATTATTCCATTCTAGAATAAGACAGTTGGAGATTTTAATGCACAAACACTCCATTGTTTATGCTAATATTCTTTTATTAGAAAAAAGGTCACTGTGGCATTAAGGTTTTCTTGTTTAAAAATCCGTTGTTAAAGCAACAGTGGATGTATAAAAAGTCTACACATTACAGTTCCAAATCCAGCTTGTGCAAAAAAAAATCAAGATTTAAAAACTTTTTAAATCATTATTATGACGACAACTTGGAGAACTCATTTGGGAAAAAAATTCTGAGAACGCAAGTAAAAATAAATAACTGAGATCATGTAGTTGTGCATGCGCCGTCTTATAACTTAAGATGTTCTCAGAAATAACCAATTACAAACAAACTCGTGCTAAATGGCAGTCATCACATACCTCTGATTATTCCAAATTAAATCACACTCATTCTTGGAACTTTTCCTGTCATTATTTTGCTTGATTGATTGCACATTAGAAAAAAAGACACATTCTGTGAGCTTTTTCCTCTGATTCGGTGTGACTTACAGTACTATTTAAGAACACGTGTGTAATTCATCGTAACCTTTACATATGAATACACAACAGGACCAAAAACTGCAATATGTTCATCCATCCTTTATCCATCAGAAAGTGGAAAGTCATTCTGTGGTGCAATGTCCACGCACAGTCAAAAACTGCCATCCAAATGTTCAAATGCAAGCAAACAACTGTCTGGCTGTAGTTACCTGGGAAACATAGGTATAACAGCTCTGAGTGAAATCAACCAAACGTGGAGGCCGTGTTATTCCAAATACCCTTCATATCACTCCCCAGTACTGAGACCAAATAGACTAACACACTCACATACTTCAGGTCATGCGAGTGTGTTAGTTCATTTGGCCATACAGTTTCTAATATGCTGTGCCATTATATACAGAGTATTTTAGCAAACATTTCTCTTCTCAGTGGTGATAATGCAACAAATAAATAGTTGTTTAAATTTGTTCCCAAGACTCAAATGTGACTTGGTTCAACAACATAACACTGTTCACCTGCAAGCTGCGTAGAATTTATCCCACAGCAGGGGGACTTATTTAGTTATGATTGCAAAAGATAATATAAAATATGAAAATAACAAGGATTGTCCAAACAAACCAGGTAAAATTATTCACAAGCAACAATAAACTTAAAAACGGTGGGGGAAAAGTGGAGAAAAAAAGAAAAACATGTTTTTGGGTAGTTACGGTTAAGGTTGGCGCAGGAGGTGGGAAGAGCTGTCTACAATGAATGTTCACTTGGCTAACATTGTTCTGTTCAACATTTTGCAGCCAAGGGCAGACTGAGCTTTTTTCAACACGCTCGAATGAGCTCTCCCTATGATTCCTCCTTCCCAGTACACAACGACCACTGCTGAGACAACCGCTACTTCCAATTCTACCACCACTTCAGTCGCTTCTATCACACAGTTCCTGACAAAGTGACGAAAATTAATGACCAGTCTTGGATGAGCCTGCCACTAAAGTTATTTTGTTTTTTTTCCTGCAAGAAGAACTGGATTGGTTCTATGATTCCAAACCCTATCGAAATAAATGAAGATTCAGCTGTTCACTATTAAAAAGCTGGTTTGCTTCAGGATTGTTCATTATAGATTATGTCTGTGTCATTTGTTGGCAAAGAATAAATAGACTGCATTTATAGCTCCCGTGACCATTTTACAGTGGAACCTCTTTCATTACTAAGATTGCCAAACTTTTTCAAGTTCCAGTTCCATAAAATTAAAATGTAAATCACCAAAGAATGTTGCACAGAGCCCACTTTTCACTCACTGGGTCTTTTTGCTCCAATTTGCCAATTTGCCCTTGAATAGACCGAATCAAGTGGGCCCGTTATAGACTGCAGCAGTCTGAAACTGAAAGAAATGTGTGCCAGAGAGAGAGAGAGAGAGAGAGAGAGAGAGAGACAGAGACAGAGAGACAGAGACAGAGACAGACAGAGACAGAGACAGAGACAGAGACAGAGACAGAGAGACCGACAGAGACAGACAGAGACAGAGAGACAGAGACAGAGAGACGGAGATAGAGACAGAGAGACAGAGAGACAGAGAGACAGAGAGACAGAGACAGAGACAGAATAGTGTGAGAGAGAGTCTATAAGAAGCGCCAGAGCATTGAAGAAATAAAATGTATTTTGTTGTGGTTTTTGCTGTAGCGAGGGCGTCATGCAGTCAGCTTCCAGAAAATTTTGGGTACTAGTTGCTAAAAGTTAAAAGAGTAATATTTATCAACAAAATAGCAATTCTTAAGTCATTGAAATGCAACTTCAGAAATTGAACCATTCATTCCATGACACTGGTAGATCTCTGGTTTAATCATATTGGGTGGGGTGTTACATAAGACATTATCAAAATAGTTCTAATGCCAACCTGTCACCATCATACTTAACTGAAATTTAATGCCAAAGACAAAATTCAAAATTAGTCCTGACCTTGGTTGGTCAAAACAGAGAATCCCAAACGGTTTAATTGTGGGTATAAAACAAGGGCAGCTATGTTCAAGTGATTAAGATTGGTACCTACCACCAGGTGGGCCCTGGTTTAACCAATCGCAGCTCAGCTTCAGAATGTAATTTTCAGTCGAACTGAGATGGATAAAAACAGGTGAATTTTGCCTGTTTAATTCATATTCCACAAACTGGACAGTGGGAATGTGTTTTGAGTTGTTGGGTGGCACAGAGACATATTATTTAAAAGAGTGGTCCTCGACCCCCCCGGGCCGCGGACCGGTACTGGTCCGTGGATCATTTGGTACCGGGCCGCACAAGAAAGAATAAATAACTTGCATTATTTCTGTTTTATTTATCTAAGTATGAACAATCTTTTATTTTGAAAAATTAACCTTATTTTCTCCTACACCTACGTGACGTGAACATAACGTAACATTACTCATGTCAGAACAAATTGTTCGTCTCGAGCCTTGCCATCCATCCATCCATCCATCCATCCATCCATCCATCCATCCATCCATCCATCCATCCATCCATCCAATTTCAACACTCCTTATCCTGTTCAAGTTTGCTGGAGCCTATCCCAGATGACTTTGGCCAAACGACAGGCTACACCCTGAACTGATCGCCAGTCACAGGGCACATACAGAGATGAACAACCACTTACAGTCACATTCACAGCTTCACTGAGTGGGAACTGAACCTGTGCTGCTTCCACACAAGTCAGGCAAATACCGCTTTGTTCCCACATTAACATTTGTGCATCCATTTTCTATTGTGCTTGTCCTAATTAAGGTCACGGGTGAGCTGGGGCTTATTCACATTTGGTATTGGACGAGCCAGCTTCTGCAGCCGGGGATCAGACCGCCAAGGTCCCCGCCTTTGGCTGCCGCCTAGCTCACATTGCACCCGACCCCTTCGGCCCCTCCCACAGGTGGTGAGCCCATGGGAAGGGGGACCCACGTTTCCATTTCGGGCTATGCCCGGCCGGGCCCCTCCAAATCCGAGTCCATGGTCCTCGATCGGAAAAGGGTGGAATGCCCTCTCCGGATCGGGGATGAGATCCTGCCCCAAGTGGAGGAGTTCAAGTATCTTGGAGTCTTGTTCACGAGTGAGGGGAGGATGGAGCGTGAGATCGACAGGCGGATCGGTGCAGCGTCGGCAGTAATGCGGACCCTGTACCGGTCCGTTGTGGTGAAGAGAGAGCTGAGCCAAAAGGCAAAGCTCTCAATTTACCGGTCGATTTACGCTCCTACCCTCACCTATGGTCACGAGCTATGGGTCGTGACCGAAAGAACGAGATCTCGGATACAAGCGGCCGAAATGAGTTTTCTCCGCAGGATGTCCGGGCTCTCCCTTAGAGATAGGGTGAGAAGCTCGGTCATCCGGGAGAGACTCGGAGTAGAGTCGCTACTCCTCCACGTTGAGAGGAGCCAGATGAGGTGGCTCGGGCATCTTATCAGGATGCCTCCTGGACGCCTCCCTGGGGAGGTGTTCCGGGCATGTCCCACCGGTAGGAGACCCCGGGGACGACCCAGGACGCGCTGGAGAGACTATGTCTCTCAGCTGGCCTGGGAACGCCTTGGGATCCCCCGGGATGAGCTGGATGAAGTGGCTGGGGAGAGGGAAGCCTGGGAGTCCCTCCTGAAGCTGTTGCCCCCGCGACCCGACCCCGGATAAGCGGAAGAAGATGGATGGATGGATGGATGGATGGTATTGGACGAGAAGAAGGCTACACGCTCCACTGGTTGCCAGGCAGTCACTCACATGCCACATCTTGTATAGAGTACAAACAATAAACCATTCACACTCCTATTCACATCTGGACAATTCAGAATATTTAATTAACTTTAACTAACAAATGCGTGATTTTGGAATGCAAGACCAAGCCGGAGCGCCTGAAGAAAACTCACATAAAAGATATTTCCTTCTCACACCATCCCCACTGCGTATAAAAGCACAATGTGTTTGTTTTTCCCTTCAGTGTGGTGATTGACAGAGCAGAGTACAGCTGAGTACACACCTTGACATTGCAGGATTTTTGCATGAGTTGGCGCAGTAAGAATAAAGCCTCTTACATTGTGTAATTACTGAGAAATACCAGACCAACAACAAGTAATAAACACCCCATGCTCTCGTTGTTGAGTTAACGGCAGTCCAGAAAAATCCAACAATTTAACAGTGGAAACTCCTTGGTCCAGCACACTAGAGGTGTACAATTTTATCAAGGATATATGCCCCTAAAAATCTAAATCTAACGAGATATCAGCAAATATAATAAGCCCTTTGTTCAAATCAACAAATCACTTCTTTACGTGTCTTTTTCTGCAGCACATAGTCGAAAAGATAACACACGAAATGTCAACATACTGGCTGACCAGTTTTTGAAGCTGAGCCGTGATTGGTTGCGACCTGAGATCTGGCGACTGTGGTGTCATTTTCAGTCGACAGCAAGTGGCAGAATGGCCGCCCACTGAGATGGAGAAAAAAAGGTGGATTTTGCTGCTTTAGTCATATACCACACACGTAATATTAATCAGAATGTCGTGTTTAGATTAGTAGGGGCACATACAACATATTGTAAAGAAATTTAGGGGGTTGACTTCCCCTTTAAAAATGCCTGCATTGTTAAGAGTTGTTCCATAGGGTTACCGTACTTCTATTGCCTTCATTTTCATTTGGATTTTTTCCAATCCAAAAGGATCTGACTAGCATTCAAGAATGATTACTGTTCGACTGCATGTTTCTCTCTAAATCAGTCAAATGATAATGTAGAAAAAAGGAAGAAAGAAAATGCAAGAGAAACAATACTCACAATAGTAAATGTAAACAGAAATATATTAACTTGTGAGTCAGGTTCAGACCAATCACTATTCACTGAAGATGGCGCTGCAAGAAGTTTGCTTCTTGTTTTATTCATGCTAGAAATTTTTGTATGGTTGGCTTGATTGTAATCCTTTCATATTGGACACTGACCAACCAAGAATTATCGAAGGGGGACTTAAGAAAATGGGAGACAAAATCAACTTCTCTGTCTTGCCTTCCCACATTATGAGGAATCTCTTGGGTTTCACAGAAAGGAACAACAGGTCAACTCAACAACTCATTGTTCGCATTCCTCCAGAGCCTTATGAACTAAACAAAGCTGCCATGAAAGACTTCTGACACATAGCATGCCCCCCAGCTTACTTGTGACTGTGGATGCAGTCTGGAGCAATTTCAAAAGGCAGAACCTCCCTCAAGAATCTTGTGCTGTGAATTTAATTGATGAATATTCATTCCTGAAATGCATCAGGGGATTCCTTGAGGCGTGAGACCCTGAGAAACTTGGATCAACATTGTCAGTAGCCTGTTATATAAACCAGAAGCATGCAGGTAAACAGCAGGGAAAACAATGGCGGGGTTGCGGTGGAGGCGGGCTTTATAGAGAAGTCAACTCAACTAAAGTCAATTCCTGGAACTCTAATAATCACAAGCTTCATAGCATTTCCTGGACAGTACAAAACAGTTACGTCCTGCCAAGCCTTTTCCCACCTGATACTTTCTGGCAGCAATGTGAGGAAAAAGGAAATCTAAATTATAATAACAATATTTAATTGATATGTCTTTGGGCAATAATGATTAGAAAGTAACTTTTTCACCACTTGATACAATCAAGGTCTGTCAGAAATGTTCCAGAACAAGCTACAAAACATGAGCAAAGTTTGTGATGAGACTATTGAGACTTGCTAGGGAGAGCCAAACAGGAAGTAAAAATTATAATGAATATTTTTATTTACATTGAGATTCTGATTAATAAACAGAATTATTTGTTGAGTTCAAATTTGTGTTTTTTATTCAACTGATAAATTTCACCTTTAAATATAACTTGAATGAACAGCCAGAGAAGTGTTTGCCAAATTAATTGTTTCTTCAATTATAATGTTTTTAGGATTGTGAGAAGCCAAAATCTAAATCGCAATTCAACTTCAGTCAATTGACCAGCTCCATTATCAAAATGCAGAGCCTTTAAATGAAGAGCCCGCTGTCACCAAGGTTGAAGACAGTACCGTCCTCTGCAAGTTCTTGCCACAGGCCCAGACCAACAGATCTACAGACGTTTTGCGGCTTATTCGTCAGTGTGCGAGAAAGGGTGAAAACTGTGTGACAAATGCATCCACAATACGCTCAGCATCTCAGAGTTCTTGGCAAACAAACACATTGCTGTCCTCAAACAACACCCCAGCTGTGTAATTTTTGTCTTCCTTCCCAAGCTCAAGGACGTCCCATCAAATGGACCTGCTTTGAAGATGCAAGTTGGCGAGACAACTGAGCTGTGGAAGATCCCAGAAGAACCCTTCCTGGAGTGCATGAAAGCATGGCAGAGAGGGCTGGAAAAGTGACTTTCACTAGCAAGGTGAAAACTGGTGGTTTAGATTTGAAATATATCATATGTGACGCCAGTCCAGGAAGATTTCTGACACACCTTGTATTGGGTCTTGACTTGTATTTGTTCCTGGTTTTCAGGAGAATATACTACCAGGCAGATGTTCTCAGTAATCTTTAACTAGATTCACATAACCTGGATGGTGAGTTTAATGGATGTAGCAAGTGTTAGTCAGATAGATAACTTAATAATGATTATTGTTAATTATCAACCTGATCCACACAAAAAAAAATCCAAGCCGCTTTTCATGGACAAGCTTCATATATGTATGTTTATTACATAGACCCAGTTCTCCTGTCAGAATGTCTGACAATGTATGTGTCCTACTTACCCACTTTGAACTGAACCGTCTTGTCCTCGGGGTCTGCATGCTCCCTCACCAGCATCATATGCAGGATGCCAAAAGAGTTCTGAATCCCGAAGATGGACCCATTGCACCAGGTGGCTGCCAAAACCACCAACCAGCCAAAACCTCCTTCGGGCGGTGCGAATCCTCCGCCGTGCCTCTCAGCTGTGTCAGTTTCGAGAGCCGGGGATGAGATGAGTTGCACGGCGCTGTCCTCCGGGGGGAGTTTACGCTCGCTCCCCGCTGAACGCTCATCCTTCTTCGAGCCCGACTCTTGAGCAGCATCGCCTTGCTCGTCCGGTGGACCGACTGCCGACTGCTCCGCCCCGGACACCACGCTAGACGGCTGCGCCGGGTTGTCTACCCCGTTCGTCCCCATCCTTTCTGGTCTACCGTTGAGGCGACTGCTGGCTCTTGGCGCACATACATGAGATATAGGTCACTGACATAAGCGTGGATTTGAATAGCAGATTTGATTGGTTCTCTTTCAAAACAAAGTGGGTGACAAGCACCCTACGCGTTGCTCACGGTCTCGGCGTCAATAAATAAAGCTGCGAGCCGATTCAATGTACGCATCCAGAAATTAAAAGTCGCCGTTGTCCAGTTCTCTGATTAAAAAAGACTCTTAACAGAAAGAGAGTGTGTTTACTTTTGGCTGCTCGCTCACCAAAGAACCCGCCGGACCACCAACCTGCATGCGAGCACCTCGTCTCGGCCTAGGCACCACTTTGTCCCCCACGTTAACGCAACGAAGGTTGATCTCCTAAATTAAACTTTCCGAATGAAGAGGGACTGACTATTTCTTGTGTGCGTATTCCATAGGTTGCGTCGTCCTGTCAACACGCCAACCAACAGACGGCGGCCGGTAGGGCCGTCATTCAACAACTAAACTCACGCCCTCCTTTGCTGGCAATAGTGGCAGACAGGTCGATACAAATGTTGATAGGGTCGATACCGACGTCGGCTAATACACATCGATATCGTTCTATGAAATGGACGTTTCAGTTTTCCCATGCACATGGTATGCATTGCTGATATTTTACTAAAGAGTTAAGTTCGCTGACTGTGTCTGTGGGTTGCTAGTCACTTGTCTCCTCTACCAAAGATGCAACTTCAAGGGGCTTACATGTTGTATAAACACACTTATTATTGAAAACATGTAATAAATTATCCACGAAAAAACGAGCTGCTGCAATACTCTTATACCTGACAGACCCAGACCTCTTTCCCAGACACAGAGGTTTACTGGTAGACTTTTCAGTCTCTTCATAATTCTAAGAACATTTTTTGAAAGAAATAACTGGTTCAACCAGTAAAATTTAAGCTGAAAAATAAATATAAATAAATTGCTGTTTCCCACTACAGTTTATTACAATGCACAAGACAACTTCACCAGGACATTTATTTCGTAGGACAGAAAAAGAAAAACACAGGAAGCAGTTCGCCCAGGCACGAGCATGATGCATACGTCTCTAAATATCAAGTACGGAAAAGAATCTGTATTGGTATCATTCAGATCGATATCTGCTTCTACAATGACAGTAGGGCGACCACGGGCTCGACAAGGGAAGGGATGGTATTTCGTCTCTTTTCGGATTTACGAACCGGGACGAACGTGTCTCGGTGGATTCCAAAATCGCACGTGTTATTCTGTTCGCTAACAACTCATGCTAGGTGGAGCAAATATTTGTTAACATGCGTACCTAAACGTGAGATAGTTTCTCATTTCGGGGCATCACAAATCTGTCCCAGTTTTCTCACAGCATTTGTTGTTGTGATCTCGAAGTCAGCAATTTTCTGATCACGTTAGCACAACGGCTGCAATAAATTCGCTGAATTACGCATCTAAGGTTGCCATTAAAAGCACCATATAATCATTGGGGATCGATGCATGGAGCGTGATCATTTGCTCCTTAATAAAGTAAGTCAACAGAGCAATTTGGAAACAAATGACCCACTATCCCTCTGTTTATTAACTCTCGGGTAGGACAATAAATGATACACAGAAATAATGAAAAATTGCGCACGTACGAGTCAGGCGAATACGTGACTACAACCCCAGTTAGAATATTTGTCTAAATGTTTTCAATGACGTGATCATTAAAAAGTCCTGTAAAAATTGTATCGAATACAATAACAGCAATGATAAAAATGCTCATTGCATCAATTAAAGGCATTTAGTGAGGAGTTTACATAAAGGGCAAATTTTGCGAGCTGTATTTTCCCGGTACTCTTTCTTTCTTTCTGTTGTATAAGCGTTTCTTGAGATAAAATGCGCAGTAACCAGAATTTACCACGAAGTGGTGCTGCAACTCTGTAAGATTTGCCCATGATGGAAAAAATCTTTCCTGGTAACATGCAGAAACCCAGATAAATTGAATTTAGCCTAGGAGTAAAATAGCAGAAAAAAATGCACATCATATTTTTATTTCAAGGTGTACAGTATTTTTCACATAAAACATTAGCAGACGCAAATATGAGTAAGAATGAACACGGTTTTGACTTTTTGTTTAACAAAATGTTGTATTTGTTGACACATTCACTATAAAACATAAATTATAGCCCCTTTCCTTTACACATGGTTTATCTGGCATTATCACCCCAGTGGCTTTTCTACTTATGGACAATAAAAGAAAATGTCAGGGTGAGTTGTTGGGTCTTTGAGAGTGCCCTGAACAGTTTCGATGCACCGTAAAATAAAACAAATGTGTATTTCCCCCCGAACAGATTTGTTTCCTCATCATTTCTATTTGACAGGTCAAATTGTTGTTGTTGTTGGTCTTTTTTTTTCAACGGGGTGTGTTCACTTTCTGTATTGGCTGTAGATTCTGTACTTCTGGAGGCATGATCATAATGTAGCACTCTTGAGGGTGTTCAGACATGTTGACATTTGCTGACTCCAAAGGGATAGCGTGCGATTCACATGACGTTCATACATTTGGACCGTTTTGGTTTGGTTTGCAGCCATGCCTTGGTGCAAAATCAAAACCGTCATGACTTATGACTATGACTGATGTTCAAGATGAAATAAAATAAAAACAGCAGCGGGTGCCCATTCAACAAATTAGAAAAATCTCAAATTCAGCCAGGGACTTTTGGGCGTAACTGTGCTTTAATAAAATTGTATATATGAGACACTGCTGATCCTGACCATTATTAAATCATGAGTAACATTGATTTAACACATCTTGTTGTAAATGGTTTTATAAATGGTTTCACCCTACAGTGTAGTTTCCAAGACTCTTTCATTTTTGCCTTGATTCATCACTCAAATATGATGAATTGATGAGTCATTAGATGGGGACGCAATATCATCATGTTTCCATGTTACTATCCAATCACAGAGCTTTCGGTTAAAATGGGGATTGTAAAATCCTAAGAGAGGTGTGGGTAGAAGCGGAATGAGTATCTGTCTAACAAAATTCGGACATCATGAGGCCCCCACATTTCTCAGACAAGTCCTGAGAGGAACACAGTCAACGGGAATTTATTAGTTTGAACTTGCTCAGTGGGAGTGGTCAATATCTTGAATGTTGACGCATTGAGAAATAGTTAAGGATAGTTTTACATGACTATTTGATGAAAGTGTAACATCAGCTACAATCGCACAATGGTTAGGATGGCACAGTCTGTGCAACATGCTGCAACATGCTGCAGTGGTGGGAGTGGAATTTTGCACTGGCAAGCTGAATTTTATTTGTAGTAGCATGACTCACTCTGGATTCATTTATTCCTCGGGGGCCTTATAGCACCAAAAGTTGTACAAAACATCAACGGGCTGGGTTGTTCATATATCATATGAATCATATAAATTATATTAATCAATTAATTAATCAATCAATTATCTCATAAATCATATACATGATAAACACTCACTGGTTGGACATTGAGAATTTCGCTTGAGATCAAATGAAATTTGATCTGTACAGGGAACATCACATGGGCAAATCGCTGAAGACTAAACAATCATATCGGCTTTGCAATCTACATTGTGTCGGCTGTCTCTATTGCACAACCTAACTAAAGAGGTTTTGTCAAGTCAGGTATGCACACTTAAGCGTGAAAAATCTGCTTCAAACATTATCTTAGAGAATAATCAGTTTGTTTTGCAATATTTAAAAGGTATATAGAGATTTAGCCAGATATGCTCTCTCTAAATTTTGTAGAAATGAAACACCGATTGGACAAACCACAGCCATGGTCCCCATCTCGTCACTGCGCAACTTTTACGAGCTCTCATTCAAGTATTGAGAATTTGTCATCATGCTTGACGTGTCTTTACGGCATTTAGCACTTCCTCAAAGAATATTCATAGATTACTAATTGATGACACTGACTGATATTTTGATACTTACAGGAAATTATCCAATTCCAAAAATATCAATTTCCAGCTGGAGTTGTGCCATCAACTATAAATTAAAAATGGTGTGTGTATGGATATACGTAGATATAAATTTAAAAATAATAAATACTTCAGACTGTCCAGACAACTGAAAAGAAGACTGAAATGAGTCAAAGTGTGATAAGTCACACCAACGTGTACCATCCAGTTACATGTTTGCGAAACTTATCAGTGCCCGCATATCTGGACAGAATGGCGCAAGAGGCCCGGAAGAGAAATAAAGCCAACACTACCTGGAGATGTAAAAAAAACATGTATCAAAGAGACTCTTCTACGTTTTCATAAAAATGTTTGGCTGTAAATTATAGAACGATGAAGCTTAAGTGCTTTACAACTAATAAAGAACATGTGACTTCCGCCCAAATGCACTCTCACACCTTCAGTGACTCAAACGTGACACTTTGGAATCATAAGCAATATAAAATACAAAACTACAGAGTCATACTAAATGTATTGTGTAGTTTTGTTGATCCATTTTGTATCTTTCGCCTCAACTAAAATGCTTCCCATCTGTTCATACTCATTCGTTGTGGTTTGACACAAATTCTCTCTTATCCGGTACATCTGGCCAATATATCCACACATACACACAACTGTGTGGACATCTAAACACCACATTTTTTGGTGTCATTTGTAATGTGCAACACGAATATACAAGTCCGTGTACTTTCGTCTTATTTGGTCGAACACTTCAAAGGGTTGTTTAAATTTTTCAATAATTTATTGCTACTTCATTTGCCGCTATCAAATAGTCTTCACTTCATATGAACACGATTAGATTAAGGCAGGAAAGTTCACATTCTCACGATCTCATTTAGACGTTTGTTTTTACATCACGGTGAACAGTAAAAAAATCCTCTATTTGTAGGAAAACAATGATGAGGGTGAAGGAATTTACTCAAGAAAGGGAATAGTTTTGTGTCTTTCACTCTTTTTCAAGAATAAGGAGAAAGAACCTGCAATCTTTGCCAACTTTACCCCACAAAGGGCTTAGCACTCATTGTTCCGCTAAACTCACAATGGGGACTTCAAGAGCTGGATGGAGACTATCAGAAATAAACATGCATGCATTCCTTACCCCCTACTCTCAAAAGCACACCATGATGCTGACTTTAATGCCCTATTCACCAGAACACCTGCATAGTTTGCCGGACGTTTTTAACATAGCTTTTAGCTTAAATAATGAATAACAGCTGCAAAAACACAGCACACACAACAAGTAATGGCCTCATTCATGCAGCAAACCAATTGGTATGCTGAGCGAGCTGATGGCAACATCACAAGCACCGGTCCTGAAAACACATGTTCATATTAATTCCACTGAAGACAAATAAAAGTTTTAGCGCAGCTTGAAGCACTATTGAGAAAGGCAGCATGGTTTAAAAGGGGGGCGAAAAAAAGAGCAGAGGCAGCATGTGACAGAGAGACGGGGGGAGGGAGAGGCACTAAAGGGAGAAAAAGCGGGGATGTTGAGGAGGAGGAGGTAAAAGAGGAGGAGGGAAGTTTTTAGAAACTCACAGTGAGAACACAAAACAGCAAGCACACACGAGGAACGGCTAAGAAGACACTTGAAATATTCATCATCACCAAACAGGTACAGTACAGCAATTTACTTTTCTGTGTCCAAACTGCCAAGTCATACGATGGTTTATCTTTTGTGACTGAGTTATCCGCATTGGTATTCAAAGAAGGCAATCATCTGGAACAGTTTTTGTTGCACTTGGATTACCGTTAAGTTCCCACGGAAACCTCTGAGCTTGTCAACGCATTCATTTGGTGAGACTCCAGTAGTCGGCCCATCTTGTCTTTTGTGGAGCTCAGGAATATTTTTCCTTGTGCACATTTCTCAATAGAAAAATTCCACATTTCCAATTTTGGAAAACAAACTCAGGGGTGCTTGTTTTATCAACAATAATTTCTAAAGAAAACATGATGATTTTGTTTTTATGGTTCCTACTGTGTTTGCGGCATAATGCTCCATGCTGATTATTTTCTTTCTCTTTGAAGCATTATGAACATCATTTTCAAAATGGACACTTTACATTAGGTACACTTGCGCTTTCAAATGGGATGCACTGTGTAATGTGTCTAGTTATTTAGTATTATATTGTTCCTACTGTGTTGGGACATTGTTCTTATTTTATGTTTTTGTTTCTCCACATCATTTTCAAAATACACTTAACTTTAGCGACACTTGCATTGTCTAATGAGACTCCAACGCAAAAAAGTAACGCTTGTCCTAAATCAGGTGAGTCTTATAAGTGTACCTAATGTAGCTGCAAAGCCGATACATTTTGCCAAACAACAGAATTGCCCAATTTATTTATTTTCTTACTTTTTCAGAAAAGGAAAAAGCACAACAAATTCAACATACAAAAAGAGTGCGCATTACCATGACTCAGATTTCTTAAAATCTACACGGACATAAAGGAAAAATACTTAGCAAGCACATTGGTATTTTTTTTATTGCTTGTGACAGTAAGGTAAAATTCACAGAGGCAATTCTAATTCATACTGAGGCTAACGATTTGACAGAATGACAGTTGTTTGAATTGGTCAGTACAGATTATTGTCATTACAACATTATCCTCATCATCTTTATGATGTCTCTCAACAGACATGACATCACTACGTTGGAACCCAACTGTGCTTCTCCTTTTTCTGAGTGTCTGGCCTCTCCTTCACTCCCACCTCGTCGCTGATGCCGCTTCCACTTCTCCTCCAATCACACACCCACGTTTCACATTTATTACTGGTCTAGATGCAGATTACGATGAGGATTATGATGAAGAGAGTGACGCCGTCAGCGAACGTCCTCCAGAAGTATTCGCCACCACAAGGATGAAGTTCCTACAACGGGACCTCTGCAAGGTTAACCCCTGCTTGGAAAATCAGGTGCCCTGTGCCAAGCTGTTGGCAGAGACTGGCTGCCTCTGCCCTGGCATCAGTGGGGTTGACCAGCCTCCTTACCCGCCACGCTTACATGCAATGACGCCAGTCCATAGGGGGGCTAACAGGGGCAAGGTCGAGGTCAAATGGTGTGCTCCAACTTCTGTGGTGACTCAATACAGAGTGGTGGTGGAAGGAAAAGACGGAAAAGCTATAGAGTTCGGGGAAGCTTCACGACAAGGCTTGGTGGGCTCTTTGGAAGTTGGAACCAAGGTGTGTGTGGAGGCAGTTAACAAAGCAGGACACAGCATGCCCACAGAGTTTTCCTGCATGCGATATGACCCTCCCTCTTCATCAGACTATGAAGTGTTGGCAGGTATTATCGGAGGAGGGATTCTTCTCTTGTTTCTCATCTTAGGTGTGGTTGTCTGGAGGTGTTATAAGAACAGAAGCACAAAGAGAGACTCAGCTGATGGACTTGGAAATCCCTCATACAGCACAGAAGGAACATTGTGATCCAGACAGGACAATTATAGTAAGATTTTAAACATATGGGGAAACAGTCCAAGAGAGGATTGTTTACCACATCAGGTAATGTGTAAATATAGATAGTAAATTATCAGCTGTTGTTTTTCTTTTTTAATTCTATACATTTTAGGGCTAGAACTACCTGTTTTTGCTGGCAATTGACTTTTGTAGATTTCTAGTAAAGTTTAATATTTTTGTGATCATGACTGAAACTTTGGTAATAAAATAATCCTGTGTGGACAAGAACTGAATATTTTGCGTTTTGTTTTATGAGGCTAAAATGTTTTTCTTTCCTCAGCTTTGGAATTATTTGGCATGAGATAACATTTAGGTAGATAAATTAATAAGAGAGACAACATTATTTTGATATTAATAACAAGTCAATACTTTTGTCAATAATGTATCAGAAATTGTGAAAATTAAAATTAAATTGTGACGGATTCTTATGATAGTCTGCTGATATAGTATATAGTAAGTAATCAGGCTTTATAAAGTAAAATCATAATTTTATACTGACTGTTTTCACTGCCTTTGTGGTTGTCCCATTTCTATATGTGAAGCGCTTTGTTACAGCTGCAGCTAACATGCGCAATAAAATACATTTGTTTTGTATTATATTGTATAGTACTCCAACATTTTAAGACTTTTTTTTTTATTCGTTTACAGGATCACATTAAAACGTTGATATTATTGGTTGAGAATAAAATAAGTCCCGCCTTCTCTGGGAACACAGGGCAATGATTTGTCACAGAACAGCTCGGAAAAGGTACGGTTATGGTCATAAGCGGAAGTGACGTAGAACATGTCGCAAGCCCTGCAGCTGCTGCGAAATACGCGTACTGCATTGAGGTGCGTACAGTGGAGCGTATCTACAAGAATGGCGGGGACAGGTGAGTGACTACATAGTTCAACTATTTTCTTAGTCCACCGTGATTTTAGTTTTTTTTTGTTTGACATTTTTGGTTTATTTCTTGAAACATCCTTTCATCATTTTACGCTCAATTTAGACACAACCGTGTGTATCGTATTAAAAGAAAAAAGAAAATGATGAGACCGAAGCTGAGTGAAGCAAAGCCATGCTTATGGAAATATGATGTTTATTCATGTGTCACTTGGAGGACAAGCAGTGACTCAGCAAACCTCAAGCAGCAGGAGACTTAACCCGGAAGTTTGAAGGCTCTCCAAGCAGCAGCAACCCAATACAAACACACAAAAATGTATTAAACGTAAATATTATCATGCCTATGTAACAAAATACACGACAGTGACAGCGGGGTGATTAATTAATTAATTTATCTATTTGCCTATCTACAAACAAAAACACATTTCTATCCAGCTACAATATTTTAAACTTTTTTTCCTTCTCAGGTACTGTGAATCACAGGGGATCGCTGCCTGTACATTTAGAATGAATGAATACGCTGTAAACAGGGATGACCAATCTTTTTTAAACTGAGAGCACTTCCCGTCTCCTGATTGGTGCGAAGAGGTTACCAGTTTGATACAAACTTCTGAAATAACAAATTTGCTCAAACCACATTTAACTCATGATAGTCATTTATGTGACTACACCGATCATGTGAATGTTTTGAAACTTGACTCCATGTTCGTAATTAGGTGTGAAATTCAATTTCTGTACTCAAGTTTGCACTCTGTAATTGTGTCCTATCATTTGTAGTATTCAGTATGACTGTAATTCTGTTGTATTTCTTTGTGCATTACAGCCACTATGGATGTATCATATGATGATCTGAAAGCACTCATGGAAAAAGGACAAAACCTACTTCTTGTTGATGTCCGTACTCAGCAGGAAGTGGACAAGGGACGCATACCTGGATCGCTTCATATCCCAGGTCAGCCCACCTCCTTCATTACGTGTACAGTAGTCAAAAACAGGTATGCTGCTTAGTCTCATTTGGAATGCTGTCATGCAAGTCGACATGTCTTTCTGGTTTACATAAAATATTTGCATTTAATTTCCCTCCAATAACCCAGTTGATGAAGTACAAGGTGCCTTTGGGTTGGAACCAGAAGCCTTCAAGGCCAAATACGGAGTCACCAAGCCGCCGTTGAACTCTTCAGAGTTGGTCTTTCACTGTCAGATGGGAAAACGAGGGGCAACAGCCACAACCAAAGCAAACCAACTTGGCTACTTGAAGTAAGACAATTATTTTGTGCTCATAAAGTACCTGGGGAAGTTGAGGCCTGTTGGCTTTGGTTGTCTACATTTTTTATTCACTTTTGTTGCTTGGCAAATTGTATGCAGGTTGTTACTCACGGAGTCAGCACCGCTTTTGTGTTCCTGTGTTTCAGTGCACGTAATTATGCCGGAGGATACAAAGAGTGGTCTGAGAGAGGAGGGAAGTGACTTTTATTGAAGGAGAATATGGCCGCAGATTAAATCCACGTTTTTGTGCTTATCTGTTGTATCCTGTTTTATTATCATTTATACTCCATGTTTTCAATAAAGAGTGGTATTTGCCCACTTGCGTTTGTCCATCATTGTCAATCCATTACACTAATAGATATATATTATGGTATATATAATTATTGTTATTGTTCTTGCCATGTTGCAAAATTACAATACAATTTTATACAGTATAGATCTTCTCGTCGTAGGAAGTCTAGTGTTGGTATAAAATATGAAAATAAAGCCATACAGATGTTGTCAGGGGGATGTCCTGATTTTTTTATTTTATGGAAATAATGTAAGGATAATATAAGACAGTCTCAAATTACGGTCACTTAATTCATGGCACCTGAGGCTGTCTCACACGATAAGATGCTGGAAAAAATAAAACAGGTAACTAATATGTTTCGCAAACCAAACACACGTAATTCAAAACCAAAGTTTTCATTACCAGTGCTTTTCCAACGCTAATTAGCATAGCAACATGTAGCATATTGTACTTGCAGTAATAGAGAAGTATTCGTCAACCTTTTAGGCGCTACGGCTCTTCGTACTATTGGGAAAGAAAAGTACCTGTCAAGGGGCCATTTTGGTCCTTTTCTGGGCCGAACCAGGATCTACACGCTCATACTGCACTGGTAAGTTCTTATTGACTTGTTTGAACCTTTTTAGATACTTTCTCGGCTACAGCTCATATTGCCAAAGAGACAAATGATTATAAAGCTGTGTACAAATAAAGGTTAGTAAATTATTTATGTTTCACTAAAAAAATTAAAAACCGTGTCCGTGTTTTGATGTATGTGTTAGTTATTTTAATGGCCTATCATCAAAATACGCTAGTCAACATTTTTTTCTACGTATTTTTAATTGGAGTTGCTAGTAAACTTTTCTCAAATAATTTTTGCCATAATTTGATCCTGCTCTCGTTTTTCTCTAGCACATAATGCTTTCAAAACTATTGTATAAAAACAGCAAATCATTCATTTGTACTATAGTAAAGGCAGTCAAAACGTATTGAGACCTGCTCATTTTACCCGACTTAGTATAATAAATATTTTCCCCCAGAAATGTCAGTAATATAAAATACTTAGTTTAAATATCATGGAAGTTACATTACATTTTTCCATTTTTTACTGAAAGCATCCACTTCACTTCAAGATCAGAAAAGGTTTATAGGGCTGCTGAAATAGGCTACAGCATTGTCAAAAGTGCAAATGCAGGCTCAAAGGTCAGGAAGAAGATCCAAGTTAAAGCGACCTCTGGGACAAACAAGGAAGTGGAAGGCCGTCTTCAGCCAATAATTCTGGAAACAGTGCTAGAGTCAAGGAATGTTCAGAGAAGACGAGAGAATCGCAATTGATGACATAACTGAATTGTATGGAATGAGCCACTGCAAATATTGTTTTTAATAGGTTACACTTAAAAATCCCTAAAACTTGACATGGTGGAAAAAATTAAAGATACTTTTGAAATCAGCATCCAAAATAAGTTTAGGGACACATAAAACCTCTGATTAAAATTTGCTGTTGCAATAGTCTACACCTACAATATTTCATATATACGACCTTACTTTTAAATGGGATTGGTGGATTTGCCTACTTTAGAGCAAATATGTCCAGCAAGTAAGATTTTAAGGACTAATTAACTTTTAATTTCCTCACTTACAAAACAATGCATACCATATAGCCTGCAGTCATTCACGTCTGTTCATTAGAGAGGAAAGCTAAACAAAGTCTAAAAAAAGAATCTGACCCCCCATCCCTTGCGGTGCAGTTGCAGCTGCAGGTTCCAAATGGAGAAGAATCCAACCGGATATACTCCAAAATGGTATGTACACTCACGCACGCATATTATGTCACCTTTGGGACAGTATTTTATTTATTTTTTATTTTTTTGTATTAGTCCTAACAGATGTAAAGTTTCCCCGCGCCGGACCTATTCCGGAGCCTGACCTGAAGGATCTGTGCGCTTTCACTGATGTGCACGGCTGCTTGAAATTAGTTCTTACCTTCCAGGTAAAAAGAACATTAATTGTTTACAAATAAGTAATTTTTTACTGTTTGGGACTCTATTTGCTGCACAGATAAAGGATTTTATATGCTTTGGTCCAGAGTGGTCTGCCTGTGTGGAAGCTTTTCTAAATGTATTTAGTCTGGCCAATGCAACGGTAGGTGTGGTTCTGCCTAGACATATTTTGACAGTCTTGTATTGAAGTAGTCAAAGAAAATGATGACTGTTTTCATAGATCAGCGTGCAGCTGCGATGCAAATTTCCTCAGCAGACAATTCAGCAAGAATTTAGGTTTGTGCCATTTATGTCTCTGTTATACTCTGTACTGTAAATCTGTCACAGAAATTCTCGGAAACTATGAGTTATTGTTTTGTATAATCAGTTGAGTCAAACAATATGTAAAAATGTATTCATTAAGTTCAACTCTGTTTTCTTCAATATTTGATCTAGCCATCTTCATTGCATTGCTTCGATTTTAAACTTCAGCAAAATTAATGCAAAAGCCAAGTGACAGAAACCAACTAAATGTATTTTGCCTTTAAGCAACTGTTAGGACCAACTTGATAACATAGTGCTGTTATTCTTACAGAGCGAGCTTCACAAGGAGACTTACATCTGCAATGAAACCGTCGCTGAT
This sequence comes from Syngnathus scovelli, assembly GCF_024217435.2. NCBI lineage: Eukaryota > Metazoa > Chordata > Actinopteri > Syngnathiformes > Syngnathidae > Syngnathus > Syngnathus scovelli. The sequence goes on from NC_090847.1 coordinate 14,178,550, forward strand.
GTTGGATGTCACCTGTCGTTCCTTGTCAGTAACTGACGTTTCACTTCTTGTCAAGATGAATAAGCACAAATTTTGCCTTCCCGATCATGATAGTCCATTTTTTTGGTTCAGCAATAGATTTATTATTGTGCTTGTCGTCTGCAGTAGTGCGTAGCTCTACGAGGTCATACTAATAGTTTTTTTTCCCTCTTTCTTGTATCTTGTAATAATGGCAATAATTTGACAATAATGAAATAATCTTGTAATGACATGACAGAGTTTTTGATGAAGCTCTATTATTGAGTTTTTAATGCACTACTAACTAACTAACTAACTAACTAACTAACTAACTAACTAACTAACTAACTAACTAACTAACTAACTAACTAACTAACTAACTAACTAACTAAACAATGCAAGAGGCTGAAAATATTATGCTCCCATGATCAAAAGTTATTTCAATGCTTGTTAAACGTCTCCTTCCATGTCTTTGGCTTTAAAGCGCCGACAAGCCGGTGGAGAAAGGAAGGTGGTGTCCCGGAGGCCACCCTGTCTTGGGCAGCATGTTGCCTCTCAGCATCCCACCTGAGAGCATGGACAGCGGCCTGTACGGCGAACTCAACATGCAGCTCGTGACCCTGCTTTCACCCTGTGTGCTGCACTACCCCAACCTGAAAACCCTTCTTACACACGTGAAAGTATCCTTTCCTGTGGAGTGAATGGGTGACTGTACCTCTTCACTTGAGCCTGGGGTTCGGTGCCTTGCTCAGGGTACCTCGACTGCAGTCACCAAGCCGACCGACTAACAACACAACTCGCATAGTTCCTTAACTTGTGGTTAGGTGTTGGCTTACACCCCTACTAATGTTCCCATGACATTGCCCTTCGCCTTCTTCCGAAACCTCCCAGTTTATCTGGACTGCCGAGAATTGTCAGGTTAAAAGCAATTTTTACAAGGAACAGTACACACAAATGATGCGTCATTTCCAGAACACAACTGCATCTTAAAGAGATGTTTTGAAACCTGAGTGAATTTTTTAACATAGAGCTAAACGGTGTTTGTATTTGCCGAAGCGTGGGTGCGATCACTAAACTGGCTTGGATTGATTTGTTAAAGCCTTAATAGGCTTAATAGGCATGGGAATCATTTAAATCCAAATATGTACCGGTAATTAAAATTTAACAGAATAATAGTTTCCACATTGGAAAGAATATATGTGCACTTCTCTCTATGTGACAGCAATGTAAGGCAGTTTATTATAAATTCTGTCTCATGGGAGTTAGTAATCTGCAAAAAAAAAAAAAGAGGCAAAACAGATTAGGTTAATTCACTCTGCTTAGTATTTAGCAGGAGCAAAGTCACAAGAAAACATAGGCGTCTCTCTTTGGATTGGCCTGTTTTTCCCCTTTGCTGAACAAAAGATCTGTTCCAAATTATTTTAACAAGCTCAGGGTGCCTGTTTTGGTGCATAAAATTACTTCCAGGTTTGAGAAAGACTCCAGCTTGTGTTTAACTTTATCCTCGCTTTCTCTGACTTATCCTGCGTACTTGCCTCTGATTGAGGTATATCAGCTAAAAATTGGGTCACATGAAATTATATGAATCATTATTTCTCGAAATGCTACATACATTTGTGAAGTTGGTTTTAGCATATGTTCACATCTGGTTATGCTCACACAATGCGGTTAGATTAAAAAAAGTTGTTTGTTTTGCTTTTGCCTCAAGCTTAAATTAAACTGCTCAAATGCCACAAGCTTGCGCTTGAGCTTTTATGACTACGTTTTAGATACTTCATATAATAATATAAGATATTTGACTATACATTTTCCCTATTTTGTAAAATCACCTGTCATATCGCCTAGTCACATGACTTTGGACTATTAACGGTCAGGTCCAATACTCATTCTTAACTTCGCTGAATGAAATGTATACATGGCACAGTTGCATGCATTTACAATACACCTTATTTTGCATTTTTCTAATGTTGACGATTGACCTTTGTGGTATTAAGAGGTGGATTATGCCAAGCAAGTCTCTACCAAAGGCTCAGGTACCAATTGTACCACCCCACCTCCTCTGAAAAGTTACATATATCTTGTCAAATTTATTCATTTCAATGGTAATCTGATTTACAATTTGAAAATATCGTTTTCTGCAGCCTTCATCGGTTATTTAAAAGAAATCCAATTTTTTGTGATACATCCTATACGTACATTTCCCATAAAATAGATTGAACGTTGTGTCCATTGTGTAAATTGGAAATTGAACAGAATTGTCAGTAAATTTTACAACCGTGCCACTTTTAGTTGGAGTAGTTTTCATTCAATATTCATAAATTTCAGTGACACTGAGAGAAATATGATATCTTGGGCTAATTCGAATGCACTTGTGGTTCATCTTTTTCTTGTAAATAAACACTGCAGTAGAGATACTTTAACACACTCCACAAAATAAACCTAATGCTCTAGCAGCAAATGTTCTGTGGACTTAAAGTGTGTGAACTAAGCCTCTGCTTCAATCTTCCTCTACAGATCCTTCTGACAGCAGCATTGTGTACACTTTGGGGCACAAAACGTGCCAGGAGCCTGAGAAAAGGTTACATCTGCTCCCCGTCAAACAGAAACTCTCGATGTTCCTCTTCCTGCAGCACACTGACCCGTTTGCTTCGCAGCTCTCAGATGTCATGGGTGAGAGATTGATGGAGAAAACCCAGGATTTTTAGTCACTCGTCTGCTGGGGAGAACTTGAGTTTGAGGATGCGTTGTCATTTTAGTCACTGATGCTTTGATTGAGCGCCACTTGGAGGACATTCTGAACAACAACAGGCAGGCGGTCACAGGAGTGCTGCACATGGAGTTAAGTAACACACTGAAGGCTCAAGATTGCAGAAAGAAGGCAAGTAAAGGCTTCGACACACACACACACACATACACACAACTTTCCGAGTGTGAGTAGTAAAAGTGTTATGGTGTGTGGAAAGGAGCAAGAGAAATTGCTTGCAGCAGCTGAGGTCATTCTCAGCGCAACTGTCAGTATTGTGAACTGGAGCACCAACCTGACCTTCAGAAAAGCCTGCCTGAGTCGCATGCAGGTGACAATTTAATTGCCCCGCAGCCATTTTGATATTCCCGAGGGCTCCAGTCCATTCACTTACTGTACGTGTAGGTGATCAATACTCATGAACTTGCGGGCTCTCTCCACGAAGCCTTGCTGAGAGTGATATCATGGAGATGTGTCCCCAGAAAAGGGTGCTACTCTGTTCAGGTACCTGGGAGGCTTGTTCAGTTTGTATCGAGTTTCATGTGATGAACTATTTACTAATTTTTGTGTCTGTTTACTTGACAGGTTGAAGAATGTCTTGAAAGTGCCCATGAAACCTGAGCAGAAATGTAATCCTGTGTTTTTATTAAAGACGTTTGCTCATGGTTGAATTCTGTAGAAGCAATGGTTAAAATAACAGTTTATACACAGTCACACTATTGCTTTTTGCAAATATTCTTGAAAAAGCCATGTAACTATAGTGGACAGTATACTATTGACAACCAATAGTGAATTGTCCAAATTCATTAAAGGTTACTGTAACCTGAACCCATTCATGTGTATGCACATAAAAGATCAACTTGACCCAAATAAACTCTTGACTGGCTCATGAACTTGAACGCTATCATTTTTCACCGGTAAGCTTATCTTATGAGTACAGAGCTGTGTTATTGCTTTCAACAACTTCAAACGAAACCAAAACCAAATGTGTAACTGACATGGTTGGCAATCACTCATTTCCAACCAAGATCCGTAGATACGAATAATGTACCATGAAGCTCATCAAGAGTGCTGTGGGTAGATAATCAACTTCAATGGATATTTGTACAAGACATATGATTTATTAATTGAAAATATGTCTGTGTATAGTGATGGGAAGAACAATTATTAGATAGCAAAAGATGCAATAAATGTATCCACTTGTTACCAGAAGTCAGGCCTTCCAACAAGTATCAAATTCAATTTATTAAACAGGCCCAGACTTCACATGTATTACATTGAGATGAGATTACAGTTTATTTCAGTATACTATTCAAAATTAATATTTTTATTTGGTGGTGTTCTGCCACTTTTTTAATATAAAATTGGTGTCTCTACCCACGTAAATGGAGCACGCACAAGCAAAATGGGTGGTAACATGGAAATTAATGTGTAATGTGCATTCCGAAACAGCAGAGGGCGGTTACGCGCTCAATTTTCTGTTCATCCGCCGGGAATAAAAAAGAAAAAAAACGGAAACGGAAAAAGCTCTCAGACACATTTTCGCGGTAAAATGAAACGGGCGCTCTCCAGTGTTGAGTAAATATAGTAATGGCAAATGCCGTCGGCGTTAAAGCAATGTAGACATTTCCTACCTTGAAGTTTATTTCCAAAGCTTGGACCCGTGCTACGACGTGCGATTCACGCAATTGCTAGCTGCTAAAGCAATACTGGACATCGAATTGTGCTCTGCGTTCCGTCTTGTTTTCCTCGTCGATAAGTCATTCAAGAACAATGTCACCGGTAACATCAGAGGACTTGAAATCAGAACTCGAAATGTTCTGCATAACTTGTAATGATGACTCCGCCTTGGACAAAAGTAAGTAGCGATTTTAATATAATTATTCTCCACTTGTCATGCCATGTCCATCCATTTATTTTGTACTGTATCATTATTATTATTTTGTCTTTTTGCATTGAGAATACCTTTCTCTGTGTTGTGTGTGGCTCTTGTATCCCTAAGTGGTGGAGCAATGCATTTGCAATAGGATCCAGGCAGATGAGTGGGTTTTGGAGTGGGTTGCATACAGCACCACAAAAAATGGACTGTTGCTTTCTGTAGACACCTTGGACCAATTTGAATACGAAGTAAGAAACACTAAACCCATTTCATGTCTGACATTTTCCCCTCTCAAAGATGTTTATTGTTTTTGTAGGTGTTAAGCAAGAGGAATAAATCCAAGCAAAACTTCAAAAGGGAAGAGCGAAACAGACCTAGAGACCTTACCACAATACAGGACATGTATCCTTTATTAAAGAAACCGTGAAATTATACGTTTGGGACTGACCTGTCAAGCTGAAAGTCCATTTGCCACAGACCTTGACTTCCCCCTTCAGAATAAAAGCTGAAGAAGAAGAAGATAATCTCCTGGACTGCTACTCTACTCCTGCAAAGGTTAGTCAGTCAGTCAGTCAGTCAGTCAGTCAGTCAGTCAGTCAGTCAGTCAGTCAGTTGATACTTTAGCGTTTTGCTCTTGAAGTTGTTTGCGTGATAGATGTGTCCACTTTGTGTCTTAGCATACATGCCCTGAGTTTGTGCGCTTGTGTGCAGGGCTCTCAGAAACGAGTGCTAACCACTCCAGAAACTCCTCACTCAAAGAGGAGCTCAGCCTTGTTGACCAGTCCTGGTGTACTGCTGTCTCCTGCCTGCTTTTCTCCCAGGTATTCTGCCATAAACATTCACATTCAAAAAGTACAAACTTTAAATTTGAGTCTACAGAAACTGATTTTTGTTACCATCGTTTGTGCAGCGCCACTCCTTCTCAGAAATACAGCCAACGTGGAGGCAAAGGAGAAGTGATGGTCTCATTCGGAGCTGTGCAGGGTACACGTTGGGCTGGCAGGAAGGCTTCTGGTGCCGAGGTACAACTGGAGCTGCTGGAAAGGACTGAGGATACCCTGCATTCCAGCTACAAGTACATGTTCCAGAGACTGCGTGACATTCGCAATGGTGAGGGAAGGGAAATGAAAGGAAGACCTAACAGGGTTTGTCAAACCCTACTGTCAATTTTATTTATGGCATAAAAAAAACAAAATAAAAAAACACATCAGCTTGAAGTTGATGAGTTATTTAATATTTTTCTTACACTGGCTCTTGGACATTTGTAACCTTAGCAAGTACATTTAATCCGCAATAGAGGCTGAATATGTTGCATATTGCATCTTCTGTCTTATTCTACAACATTGTATTTGCATAAACCAATTATTGTTTGTGTTTCTAAAGTATTGACTGAGAAGATTGAGGAGCTGGGAGAACAACTCCAGTCCCACTTCAACATTGGAGAGTTTTCTCCTGTCTCACTACCAGAACAGGTGCAGCATACTAACAAGCATATCCATTGTGGAATTTTAATTTTGTGAATGTTACAGCCTGTTTATATTTGCTGTGTGTTTCTTTCTTCCTAATTCCATTCTTCTTATTACACCACAGTACAGATAAGTGGTATGGAAAATGGATGGAACCACTATTTTGATGCTAGTTATGTAGAGCCATCGTTTACATTCTTCAACTTACGTAGATTTTCCCAATGCTCTGATTTCAGCCTCTCACTTCTCGGATATCTGTTGTCCTTCATAAAAGCGGACTAATTATCTTTTGTTTTGACTCAAAATAGGACAAGCCTTCACAGTGCCCAAACATTGTTTTTTTTTTAAATATTGAACTGACCACTCTTGCGTCACTAAACTGTACAAATGTAAATGTTGTGGGACATCATGGGTGGTACTCTCATGTTGAGTTTATCCATTATGTAGGACTGCATGTCAGTTTTGGGCCAGGTGTGCTGCGACAGTAACGGCAAGTTGAACGCGCAGTCTGTGTTGTTGGAAGCGGGGCCAGAGCAAGGTGGTCAGCAAGTACATCTGGACCTGTCAGAGCTCCAGGAGTATTCCCTGTTTCCGGGCCAAGTGAGTTCAGTGAAAGCTCCTCTAAAGGGCTTATTTCTTAGTTGAAGCACCTTGCCCATTTTGTGGCTGTGGTTACTGACGAACAAACTGGTGGTTTCTCCTTTACCTGTGCGCTGAGACTGTGTGCAACAGGCTATATGGGCCACCTAAAGTAACAGAGTGTGCCATGGAAGCTGGGCTGAAGACTCAGCCAGCATCCGACCGAGAGCTCTCACACCAATAATTCTGATCTGCTTGGTGGAAACACGCGCTCCTGCCCTTTTCAAAACATTTTCCGTTCTCTCCAGGTGGTGGCGATGGAAGGAATGAATACCACAGGAAGGAAATTGGTGGTTTCTAAACTCTATGAGGTCAGATTTAAAAGAGATCATCCACTTCATTGTTTTGGAACCAGATCTAGTCTCCAGTATTTTTTTGAGATCATGCTTATGTTCTTTTGCAGGGAATTCCACTTCCCTTCTACTCATCAGCTGGTAAAATGGAGTCAGATGAAGGTAGGGAAGGATGCGTTATCTATCTGTTGCTCTGCTGTTGACATAGTGAATCTCAGCCACTTGCTGTTTCACCTTAATCAAAATTGAAATGTTTGTAACTTTCTATCGTAATCTCGTGCAATTCCCAGAGCCGGTCAATGTGCTTGTCGCTTGTGGACCTTACACCCCATCTGACAGCCTCAACTTTGAACCTCTTCTGGACCTGATCCACGTCATTGGGAGGGATCGTCCTGACGTCTGCATACTGGTAAATTCTCTTTCAACCGAGCAATAGCACTTGCATGTCTGCAAAATTCTGACTGTCCATTTGTAACATGAGTGACCATTACTATATCCGTATTTTATTCTGCAGCTGGGTCCTTTTGTTGACTCCAAACACGAACACATTGAGGTACGCTCACCGCTAGAGGTCATTCTGCATCATCAAAACTACAAAACAAAAATGCGTCTGCTTACATCAGTCACATGAAATTCTCTGTTTCTTCAAGCAGAAATCCCAGGTGACTGAGCCTTTTGAAGCCATTTTCACGAGATGCATCGAAAGCATCGTGGAAGGCACAAAATCGTATGTTTCACCATCCTTTTACGCGCAACATAGGAAACTTTTGAAACAAAGTCCATTTTGCTTAAGATAGCTTGTCGAAGTGCAGTTGTTAGCACATTTACTGTATAGATGACAGCTGTGCTCAAACCCTCCTGTGTTGGAGTTTGCATTTGAAGCCATCTGTGTTTTTGCGGGTTGTCTCCAGCTTATGGAAGGCCTCAGATAAGTCTCAGAAAGTCCTTAATATAAATCCCAATTAAATGAAATTAGAGGTCCTATGCAACACACACACACACGTGTTTTTCAAAGTGCCAAATGGTAGAATTCTAGCACTTATACAGGAGGAGCCCTCACACAATCTTAAAGTGACAAACACTTTAGAGCACCAAAGTACACAGTTTAAAGTAGATATGGCAAAATATTTTATCATTCGGCATTCAGTTTTTAAGATATTTCCCGATGCTTGTTTTCTTTTTGCAGTGTCGGTTGTCGCCTGGTGTTTGTTCCTTCCCAGAGAGACGTCCATCATCATTACATCTACCCGCAGCCTCCCTTCACCTTGCCCAACCTCAGCAACAACCCAGTCAGATACACTTTTTTTTTTTTTTTTTTAAGTAATTTCTGGCTAGACAAACCTAAAATAATTTTTCATCCCTGCAGCGTGTGACCCTGGTTTCTGATCCTTGCACCTTGCTGATTGACGGTGTGACCTTTGGCTTGACCTCTACTGACATCCTGTTCCATTTGGGGGCAGAAGAGATCAGCTGGTGAGAAGGCAGTAGTGGACAAATAGCAGTAATTTTGGGCCACATTTGGACACTTTTACCACTGCTTTTAAAACATGGCTTGTTGGGTCATCTTGAGTACAGCACATACATACACTAGAGTCTATGGAGTCTCATGTTGTCAAAATACAAGATGTTAAAAATCAGGAGACCAAGTATGCCACTTGAAACACTCATCCATCCTGCCTTTACAAGCCGAACACAATGAGGATAGAATTATATTAAATTATTGGACTTTGTCTATTGTGTGCTAATCTCCTATTTGGCTTTTTGTTCTCAATTTGCGTTGCAGTGGTGCTGGATCGGACAGATTTTCGCGGATTCTGAAGCACATACTGACCCAGAGAAGGTAGGCTGGGAAAAGGGAAAAAGTTTTCAAAAGCTCTATCGTCCTTATGTTACATCAGTGTTCAACCCCCCACACCCCACCTCTGCCCCTCAGTTACTACCCGCTGTACCCACCTGTTGAGGATGTGAACATGGACTATGAAAAGTTTCAGAGCTTTGGTCAGCTGCCGCTCACACCGGACGTTCTCGTCATTCCATCTGAGCTGCGCTACTTTGTTAAGGTACAGAATAACCATAAACCCCCCCCCCCCCCCCCCCCTCATCTATTAATGTGTATTCATCCAAACTCTGCAGGATGTTATTGGCTGTGTTTGTGTCAATCCTGGACGCCTGACCAAAGGCCATGTGGGCGGGACTTATGGAAGGCTGCTAATTCAGCGTGCCGCCTCAACAGTTGACGACAGAAGAGTCAGCTGCTGTTTGGCGGCTCAGGTGGTTAAAATTTGACTGTAATAAGGACTAATAAAGCAAATGTACCCACCAGAGGCCAGTTTCAAACCAACCAAGTCATATATATATATATATATATATGTGTGTGTATGTGTATGTTTTTACCAGCCAGCAGCAATAAATCAAAATTGCTACCTGTGTGAGTTTTTGTATGTGTAATGTTAATATAGGTTACATGTACAACATCAATAATGATTGACCAAACACTGGTGTTTATTTTAATATTTTGGTCTCAGTGGGGGGGGGGGGGGGGGGGGGTGAGCATACAATACCACTAGTACAGATTGCCCCATAACATCAATTAAAACAAAACAATTATATTTAAAAATGTAATTTTAATGTATTTTTTATTTTTAAAGACACTTGTGCATTTGATCTCAGACCATCAACTGTTCCCATTTTCTGATCGCTGTGGCTAGCAAATGTATAGCCTGCCTAAACACACAAAAGATTGCCATGTTTCAGTGTTGCCACATTGAGATGGCAAGCTTGACCAATCAGTATTAAAACTTTGTGGTGAAGGACTGCCAACCATCCATTTTACACATTCATATCTCTTAAAACGAGATACTGCATGTATCCCTTTCAGCAATTTCAACCCTTTTACAAAAATGGACGATTTCACTTGCATAGCAACAAAAAATTGATTATCACACACTATTTAGGTAGGCACGCTCCTTGTAGGAAAAGGTACTACAAACAAAATAAACTATCAGTCATAAAAATGGTCAAACTCATCAGAGTCACTTTGCTGATCTGTGTGCGTTTCTCCTCGGAAAATCTCCACATTGCAAATCACTGGAAAGCAAAGAAAACCTGAATGAACATCCACAAAAGTCAAGTGCATTTTTGTTTGATCTTCTTGATACCTTTTGGGATTGTACTATTGGGTTCAACTGTTTTCGTGTCTTTTTCTCTGTAAAATAAAACATGGAGTTATATTCATTTAACAAATAATGCTTTTTACACTTCTCCACCTCTCGACTTACTCTCTTGTCTTTGTCTGAGGATGAGGTGCAAGGAGATTCTCAATGTCATCATCAGCAGGGTCACTTGAGTCCTCATCAGATGTTGCTGTTGTGGCTCCCTCGTTGCCATCATCATCTTCAGAAGCCTCTTGTGGGGTGAAGTGCACCCTGGGCCTGAAAGCACATCAATTGTGTTCACTTCCATAATGTATGGCTAAACCAACTGAATCTGTCCAACTTCATAAATTCAAAATCAACTTGTTCTGTTGAGGTGAGATGATGACATCATCTGAATCTCTTTCCTCTGCTTGCTCCTCTTCATCCGACTCGTCCTCACTTTGGTCATCATGCTCTTCCTCATCCTGCAACAAAGCTGAATCCTGCTCTTTATTCTGCTTCTTCAGCTTGTCTGAAACGTCGTCACTTCCTCGGTCTTTGTCAGACTCATTCTCCCGCTCATCTTCTGGTGACGCCTCTTCATCCTCGCTGTTCCCCTCCACATTACTCTCTTCTTTCTCATCACTTTTGCTGTCTGCCTCTTTGTCTTCTTCCAGTCCTTCATTGTCTTTCTTGCCTCCGGCTGTGTCGCTTCCACTACTCGACTCCTCAGACTGGGATGGTGAATTGTCCCTGTTGCTATCTGACTGGTTCAAAAGACTCTGACTCACTTCATGTTCACTCTGGGTTTCGCTGATAGAACGGCTCTTTGGGCTTTCTCGCTCTCGTGTCTCGTTATGGTTCGTCATTGGTAATCCAGCAACAAGTGCCGTGATGTTCCTCCTCATTTTACTGCTGGTGCTGCCTTTGTGTGATGATGCTTCACTCTCAGATGTCTTTGCCCCTACAGATGAAGAAGTCTTCGATGATCTGATTTGAAAAAGCAAAAAGGAAAATGCTATTTAATTCAATTGCACTCCATTTATTTTCACCGGCGGTTCTCACTGGAAATGACAATGCGGTAGAATAGTATTATTTAAGTCTGTAAACAATAATTTTAAAACAAGTCTTACTTCTGCGAACTTCTTCTGTTTTTCTCTGAGGTGTTACTTTTCTTCCTGTCACACTTCATCCGTCCGCACACACTACTGCTGCTGCTGCTGCTGGTGTTGTCACCTCTGTTTCCAACATGCTCACTGGACAGGCGGACTATTTAACAAAAAATGACAAGCACATTAGGATACAAAAAGACTGTACACGCACAAAGAGCTATTTTCGATTCACACCTGGTTTAAAATCCAATTCCTGAGATAAATGAACGCTCATCCTCCTTGAGAAGCTGCTTGTCTCTGCGTCCTCCACAGAGGACAGGGGTCCGTCCGCCTGATCGAGAGCCCATCCTGGTGCATTTTGTGGTGGAGTGGAAACGAGATGCTGGAGTTGGAAGCCCTGAGGACATGGAAGTAAAGTCGAAGGTACTACAGAAGTTGCCATGGTCTGGTCTGAATGGGAATGAGAAGGAGAGTCCATAAAGGATGGATAAGAACCCCCTTGGCCATTGTACGCTTGTGTCACAGCATCTTTCTGTGGCTCTCTGCCGTGATCTATGCAAAAATATCGTACGTGTTGTTAATGACTGGGAGACTGATGTATAGTGCACCACGTCCATTTTCTATTGCACTTAATATGTGATTATAAAGCTTTCTTAACAGAAGACGTGGACCCATATTCTTCAGCTCTTTTTAGACACATCTTCATATACTCTGCCATCATCTGGTGGAGAGAAATGCAGTATACTATTATTATTATCATATTAATTAAAACACATTTAATATGATAAATAGCGTGTGTCTGGCCTCTTCACATCAGTAGTCACTGAATCAGTGATGTCCTGTTTGGCTGCTTTGTCATGCGAGATTTGATTCTGTATGTCCCTTCGTGACAAAACTATTTCACCATGCAACAGGGTAGCGTGATCTACTTCACTGCCTCTGTTTTTATTTATATTATTCAATTATTCATCTGCTCTGCACTTTAAGTTACTGTGTTATATGCTCTGTTTACTTGTCTTATTGTTTAGAGTTGCTCCCCAATTTCATTGTATCTCACCATACAATGACAATAATGTTTCTTATCTTATTATCTTACCTTATCTTATATTGAGATATTTATTGGAGATGCAGTGAGACAGTACAGTTTTTATAGAGTAAAAAGACAAAATCATAGGGCTTGGATTTTATCTACATTGCCAGCAGCCTGTGACTAAGAGATGTGACAGGGCAGGTTGTGGTTTTATATGTAGATATTTTTCTATTTCAATTTCTTTTTTTATGAACTGTTAAAGTTTGCTAGATTTGCTGCGTTTTGTTCAGGGGCAGATATAGAAAGGTCAACAATATGTTAATATTAAAGATGATTACCGTTTTGTGGTGAACTTGTGATTTCTCTTTCTGTTGTTTCTGTCTGCAGGGATAGTTCTCCACCAGAAACTGATCATACTCCATCTACTGGAATAAAGCGGGTGATGAGCAGAATTGTACATTCAAAAGAAAGATAAAGCCTCTTTGATGTTTAGCGGCCATGTTTCTCTACCCGAATGGACTTCATGGCAGCAGTGGCAGCCATCATTTCTTTCAGTGTGTCTTGAGCCCTGTCAAACTTTTGCATCAGCTCCTGGTTATGATGTTGGGCGGCTCTCTCTCTGTCCTTCAGCTCCTGCCAACGTTGTTGCAGACGTATGGTATGACTAAAGGGAACATGTAAAGACAATTAAAAGAACAAGAAAATAACTTATTTCTCCACATGTGCAACAATACTAAGAATAAAGTTCAGATACTTACAGCATTTGGTGTCTCTGAGATGAAAAATCATATTGTAATGCAATTGGCTTTTGGGTACTGGATATTGAAAACATAAAACAGCACAATGAATTCATTAGTTTGGAACTAATACTATTGCAAAAAAATAAAAAAAATAAGAGCCCACATTTGTCACCCCTGGGACAATGATCTTACCTTCTTTTGTGCATATTTCCTCTCAAATTTCTATAAATGCTGAAAGTGTTTACATTTGGTCTATTCAGATCACCAACTGACATTAAAGTCTCCTTAGATGCAGCCATGGCTGCAGATTTGCAAAAGCTGTTGAGATTAAGGTCACTTTGGGGTGGGACCAGAGGCAGGAAATCCTCTTTGAATTCAGATAATTTGCATATACAAGCACATTACCATTGATCATTTGCATAACCATAAAAAAAACTACCTAACTAAAGTTCTGAAGTCTTAGTGCAGTGGTTCTTAACCTGGGTTCGATCGAACCCTAGGGGTTCGGTGAGTCGGTCTCAGGGGTTCGACAGACCCCCCCACTGAGGAGGTCCGAACAAACCTGTTTTATCGTGTAGCTTCTGATTTGCCAGTATGTAATTTGTTGCGAGTTCATGCATTGTGTTGATTTTGTTCTTTGAACAAGGTGATGTTCATGCACAGCTCATTTTGTGCATTAGTAAAAAACATCTATGTCTTGAATTTAAAAAAAACAAATTTTCACTAACGAGGGGGTTCGGTGAAGGCGCATATGAAACTAGTGGGGTTCGGTACCTCCAACAAGGTTAAAAACCACTGTCTTAGTGTATGTATGTATGTATGTATGTATGTATGTATGTATGTATGTATGTATGTATGTATGTATGTATGTATGTACGTAAGTACATGCGCGTGCGTGCATATATGGATGTTAATTTCATTTAGTTTAATTTAATTTATTTTGTGCATAGGCATATTCCAGCCTGGAGGAAAGGAAAATGCACCCGGCCGCTCCAACACAGTCGTATTTTTAGAAAACACCAATCGTCGAAACTTCCGGGTTTGGTTAGGGGAAGAAAATTTTAATCAAATATAATATTTTTTAATTTCATCTTGACGTGTGGTTAGTTTAAATGATTACAGTAGGCATGATGTGGTTTTATTCATTATTCGTTTCAACGTAGTTTTAATCCACAAGCACCACTTGTTTTAGAATTGGTTTCTAAGCAATCCTAAACATGAACAATAAAATGCACCAAACCTTAGAGGTTTGTTATCTGAAAGGGGGGTTAATTTCCCAAGCTGCTGTAATACAGACAATACATTATAAATACATTTAATATTTCCCTACCGGAAAGCAGCCTCGCACGGATGTGACGTCACCCAACTGTGAGAGGTACACACAAATAGTATCTAATAACATTGTTATGCCTTATCTATGTCGTTACAATAAATCGGAGCCAACACACATCAGGTAACATAACACCTTTCAAGTTTTCTCTCGTTACTTAACAGAGTAACAGAGTAGTTTGTTGGCTGTCAAAGCTTGCTAGCTTCCACGGCGCGTCTCTCAAATCAATTTTATCGCTTTGTTGCAGTCTTTGGACTAGCAGGAACAGGAGACATGACGAGCTATGCAGCCATCGTGTTTCGCAAGGTGGAGAAGACGTGCCACTATCTTCCTGTGATCTTAAACACCTTCTTGGTTTTCTCCATTACCGGGGAGGTGAGCTACCTGGTGCTGGTTGAGGCTCCACTGCAGATTGACCAGAAGAGGACGGAGTGGTCCTCGCGGTGGAAATCCGTGCACCTGCTCGCCCAATACTTTATGTTTTGCAACATTTGTTGGAACGCCTTGCTATTTGTCCGAACCAGCCCCAGCATCAAAGGCGTGTTCCTGGGAGGGGATAATGTGGGACAGGGATGGAGGTGAGAAGGTTTTGTTTTTGTTTTTAACATATATTCAGGTCAACGAAATTAAACGGACCTGACAGTTCTGACATTGCTATTACTGTTGTTGTGTTTCTGTTGCCCAAAACTAGTTTTTTTACTGATTTGTGAATTGTCTCAACACTGTCATCTATGTTGTAAATTTTAAGAATGATCCTTGTCTTTTTACAAAATCAGGTTCTGTTACGCATGTGAGACGCACACTCCTCCACGCTGTTCCCACTGCTACGACTGCAAGGTGTGCGTGCTGCGGCGGGACCACCACTGCGTGTTCTTTGGGCAATGCGTGGGCTTCCGCAACTACCGTTACTTCCTGAGTTGCTTGCTGTTCATGTGGTCGGGGTTGCTGTACGCTACGCTAATGAACGCTGAGGTCTTCATCGTCATTCTGAAAGAAGGCGTGACTCTGCACAGCGTCCTGCTGCTGCTGATACCCTGGATCATGCTGATTTCAGGTAATTCATTTATAATGTGCTACTTTGACTTATGAGCGACCTGAGTTTAATTTTTTTCTATACTGAATCATAGTCCTGGTAATGTCCCTCTTTCCCACCAGGTCAGGTCTCGGCGCGTGCCTTCGCTTTCGCCTTCATTGCCGACACATGCGTCGTGGGCTTCCTGTTGGTCTCTGCCTTCTTCTTCTTCCACCTCTTCCTGCTTTTCCGGGGACAAACCACAAGAGAGTGGTTCTCGTCTCGTCGCCCCTACAACCTCGGACTCCTGGGCAACTTGCGCCACACTTTTGGCACTTGCTGGTACCTCTGTTGGCTCTGCCCACTTATCCCGTCACCTCTACCTGGAGATGGGATACACTTTCAGGTGACAGGATCACTTGAACCTACCCGGTAATAACACCTGAGCAAAGACATCACTGAATGACTTTTGTAAAGGCTGGACTCTTAAAAGGTTCCCTCAGTAAAACATTGTTTCCCAAACAGGAATACTCAGCACTGAAATATTTGACTGAATATGTGTGTTAATAATGATTACTGTGTATGTTATGATTTTATGACTATTGCCATTGCCCTCAGCACTATCCTCAATTAGTGAAACACTACCACCCTAAACCATTCAATGTTTTTGTAATAGGTCATTTAGAGAACATAACTGGGGAAAATCCGACCAAGGGTGTAACTTGCGAAGGACCCAATACCAATTATTTCATACGGCATGGCTTACTTTACCAGAGAATGATGAACATGAGCCTGTGGCACCACAAAAGTGACTAATTGACTATCCATCAGCTCTTACTGCACCGGTTGCCTTATTAAAATCCTTTTTATTGTTTTCTCCCCTGTGGTAAAGCAGTTATTGTGTCTTCTGCCAATAACTTCTTTTACAGCCAAAAATATCTTTTCTCAATATTCTACAAGTATTCTCTACATTGTGTTAAAATATTTGCTGTTTATCTGTATATTTGGCTTTGCTGAAATAAATAGCATCCAGATGATTTCATGTGACCATCTTTGGCTGCAGTAGTTTATATTATACAATTTTGTGAGTAAAACTGATTCTGAGATTCACAAGTGTTCGTGAACTGAAGTGAGTCATTTTGCTAAGCCTCTTAAAATTATTGTTGTACGTTGCCAATTAAAATGTATATTTACAAGTGGGCAAAGGCATTAGCAATTTGTTGATTTTGCGTCACGGGGGCTTGAGTAGGATTTTTCTTTTATAACCATACTGGTACTTTATTGTCGAACCCTAAAAGAATCCATCACGCTCTGGCGTGGCTAACCATCAAAACTGGAAAAAAAAAAGGAAGAAAAGTGTGGTAAGTGTTTGTTGTACAGACTTTATTAGCATTTGACTTGAAAGAAATTAATTTCGTGACAGTTTGGTTAAGTATTGGTAAATTGCTTACTTTTCACGTGATCTTTAAATCCCTCACTTTTAATATAGTCGCTAGTGCTAGCTAGATAAACTGAACTATATTATTGTGGTTTTGCTTCTAGCAGTTTGCCATTTTGCAGTCAATAGGTTTCACAATGAACACTCTTTACTTGATCACAAATTGGTTGCATTATTATTCTGCTCGATATTTGTAGGACGCAACAGATGACCCAGCACGTGGAAGCACAGCCCTGCAGGTTACCACTGGGGGGAGACCTCGATGTAAAGCAGTCCACTGAAATTAAGCTACAAGTACTGGTAGGTTACGACGTGCATAACTGTGTGCTGTTTCTGCCTATGGAGCGTTTGCAAATACCTACCTGCGGAGTTATTTCATTTTTCTTTGAATTCTATATATCTGAATCACTCTTTGTTTTTTACATGTCTGCAGGAGAAGGAATGCAGTGAAATGAAGGAACAAAATGCAAAACTGATTGCAGAGGTTTGACAACAATTCTCAGTTTTCATCACTGTGTGCTGTAAAAGGCAAATTGCCAGAATCAGTAAGCAATAGAAACCCTGTGCAACACTTTATTTACTGCATTTCATGATTTACCAGGTTCAGAGGCTCCAGAAGCAAAGAGAACAGGACAAGATGAGCTTGAGCAAGTTCAGTACTGCCCTGAAAAACAATGAAGTAAACTTTAGCTCAGTCTAATTTCTTACATCTTTTTCGAGCATTTGAGGGAGGTTTTCTCACTTATTTGTTCTGGGTGTGTCAGTTAAGAACAGAAGAGGCTCAGATAGAACTGCAGCAAAGGGATGAGGTCATTCAACAGGTATAGGTTTTATTTAAATGCGTACTTTGTTTCGTCGTCTCTGCACGCACAATCGTATTATATTTTCACAAGAGTTGGCATCGTAATAGATTATGTCTTTGTTCTTTGGTAGAGCAAGTTGCAACTACAGCAAGTAGAGGAAACTGTTGAGGAGTATTCCAATGTCATCAAGGTAAGGATGGTTTGACGTGTATGTCATCTCGATGTATTTGCCTTATTTTCAGAAAAACTGACCATTTCTTAACACGTCATTGACATGTTGGATAAATTAATAATAACCCGTGTGAGGTAGGCCTTTCACAATATTTTCTTTTCCAGTATGTATCCCAATTTCAAGGGAGCTGTAATCTCACCACAAATCTTGTATGGAGACATACAGACTCGGTATGCTGGTCTCGCCTCATTAATAAATGTAAAAAAAAAGAGTTGCGTGTGACTGTGAACCGACGGGACCTATGCAAACCAAAATGTAACTGTTGGACTGAACCGTATAAGCAGGTTTCGAAAGTCCCTCCACCTCGCACGCATGTGAATGCCTGGAAACGAAGCAGCGCGAATAAACATTGATGACATGTAAACAAACACACTATTAAATCTATTAAGTCAGAAAATATCACCGTGTCTATTTTTTCCCATCAACTAATGAGTCGATAATGTAATTGTTGTGACAGGCCTAGACAACTGTCGGTACTTTACAGCCTGTTTCAAATTTTGTTTTTTTAAACTTGTGATATCGTGCAGATGCTGCGTATTAGCCATCAAAAACACCGGAAAAGTACTACCAATACACAACCACAGGTTTTTCCAGACACCTTTTATAAGACACTGTCTTTCTAGTATAACACATCTGTGTTTCCTTGTGACCAGAGGAATGTGGTAATGGTTAAAGGTTAGTTGTTTGTGTGTTTTGGAGGATCTCAGGCTGGCAAACCAGGAGCTGAGGAATCACTTGGAGGACAGAGAGGATGAGGCCTTGCTGTAAGTAAATCCCCAAGTACTACAGTGGTGCCATGAGATATGAGTGACCCCGCCTACAGGTTTTTGGAGTTAAGAGCCGTTGTGACATTCTCAGTGTATAGCAATGCTTGTATTATACGATCCCCAGGCGTTTAAGGCATGCACTGCAGAAGGAGCAGCATTGAATTAAAGCAAAAACTCTTTAATTCTGGACTTTTTTTGCGTATGTTTTTACAGTAAAATATTACGATGTGCTATTCTCTTTTTTTTAGTTGTTTTGTGACGTTGGAATAGATTGTGGCATTTCTGTTCTTTTCTTGTGGAACGATTGTATAAGATACGACTGTTTTGAGTTACGCGTGTATTCGCGGAGCAAATGAAGCTCGTGTCTCACGGAACCACTATACTCCGTTTTCAAGAAACAGTTGAACTATGTATTCCTTGTACACTTTTTGAATTGATTTCGTCACTGGTTTCCAGAACTGTTCTCTGTGATTTGATGGAGAAAAAAAAGGAATCGCATTTTGCGGAAATGTCTTTGGCAGAGGAACTCAAGCTTTTAGCCACTCCAAGTGAAACAAGAAGCATGATGGTACCCTCCACGGATATAGGTCAAGTATGAAGCCATTCTCACATAAATAACCAGAGCACACTTACAAACTATTTGATTTAACTTTATGAAAGTAACGTAGGCGCTCGCTTAAGTTTTGTGGGCAGGAGGAAACAGACTCAAATGAAGCTACCAGACCTCCCACCAACTTGCAACAAACAAACTGGTGAGATTGCCAGATCATGTTATGTATTCTATTGATGATTCAATTCACCTGTAGTTCAATCGTTTCTCCTTCTAGGTGCACACAAGCCAAGGAATCTTCCACCCAGAAGGTGTTTATCATCTGTATGGCCATAATTGCCATTTTGGTTATTCTGGCTGCAGGGAGTTATGCACAATATTTTGATTTTCTTCCGGTCCACCACCTATGGAGGATAGTGCGCCTGATGTTACAACCCTACTTTCATTTACACTATGGAGCCTTGCCTCCTGTCTGAGCCAAGCAATTCTTTTTGTTGTGTACCTTGGATTCATTTCTTGGTGAATACCACGTTTTCAGTTCTTTTAGTGGTTGAAAAATACCGGCATGTTTTGTCTGAAAGTCAAGTGGTGTATTTGATCTAATTTCAGTCAGACTTCAAGATGAACACCTGTTACATCACCCCAGTATGTGATGCCTTGTGTAGGAGTATTGGCAATATGGTCACAATTCTTTGTTACTAAAGTAGCACATTGGTGAAATGTTTCTGCTTCTTTGAATTATTAAAAATATTATCAACAAAATATTATCAACTTAAATTGTAAAATGAGAGAGAATTGAAACACGATGTCGTCATTGACTCTGCAAGCTAAAAGGCGCTCTCTGGTGGCGCAGTGTGCCATCGCTCCACGAAAACGCCTCCTCTCCCGTTTTCCTTTATCCAGCATTCGCGTGCAATCAGATGTTGTGACACGAGACGCGAGGATATGAGAACTACTCGACGTTTTCATGTATGCGCTGGTTGATGCTTCGACTGGGCGGTTTGACCCGGACTCCTTCCATCTGGGTTGGATGCTGAGATGCTGCTAACGGGCTGAGCCTCTTGACTGGACTCCTTATCCGTCGGAAGGGAACCAAGAAAAACGATCGTATCCTTAAATTTATAGCAGCAGGCTGCGTTTTTGACTTATTGCTGCGCGCAGGGGAGCTGCCACGAAACGCGTGAACGAACGGCGACATGTTTTGAACGTAGAGGCCGGCGAGTGGTGTCGGCGGCGGAATGAAGGCGCCGAGGAGACCGAGGCAGAACCTGCTTGTCCCCCGGCTCTGCGTCAGTGGACTCTGTCTGCTCATAACTGTCTGGGTGTTGCATCTTAATGCTGTAGCAGTTACAGGTGCTTGCAGTTACGTCTGACAATTTCCTTTTTCTGATTCAAACACATGAATAATTTAGAAAGCTAAAAAAAAGATTTTTAATTAATGCATGTCTTTAGCAATCAACATTGTGATCACTAAAAATACTCGCAGTATTGTGATTTCACCATATAGCTTCCCCTCTTTGCAGACTATCGTGGAAACTCTGGAGATGTTGAAATCTTCTTATCCAAAAAGGAGGTCATCATCCAGAAAGATGACAACAATCAATCCTCAGACTCATTCTCCAAATCTGGTAAGACATTCTTTGCGTTAGAAGCAGATTAAAGGGGCATTTCCCATCATTTGGTGGCTCTCAAAACTTTTTACACCAACTGAGTACCACCTCCAAAAAAACAAAACGTTGCTCTCATATTAGCATCGCCATAATGATCAATATTAAAATATAGTCGACCTAACCAGTGTTCTTAAAAATTATGCAAGGGTTTCATTAAAAAAATACATGTATTATCATGAGCCACTGTAACATTATGCACAGTGGGATACAGTGATTAAATTCAGGAAAAGAAAAAGACTGCACTTGAATAATGATTAAATTAAAACATATTGCATATAAATTAAATAGGAACCATATGTAAATGTTTTTGTACTTCCTAAAGATCAAATGCAAATGTAATCGTACAAATTGAAATACAATTTAACTGGACTTAAAAATCCAATTGAACAGACTTGAAAAGTGAAAAACATTTTTTTTATTGGATTGAAAGGCGGATTCATTTTAATTTTGTTTAGTTGTCATGCACAAACAATCTGTGTGCACTTTGTCTTGTGAAATCATGACGTGCCCACCGCAAATTGCTGAGTATCACAGGTCTAAACTGCACATTGAAACGTTGATGCTCACAAACTGTATGTAGCCTTTGAGGGTTCTGGTTGCTAAGAAACTAAAGGATGCATCGCTAGTTAGAATCAAAGCTGATGACCTGCTGTGATGACCTGCTGATTAGTGAACCCATTCATCAATAGCTCTCCATCTCATCACTTAAACATGTTCTCCGGTAGTGGGCCAACTTTGAGGCAGGTGGTCATAGGAGCTTTTTAAGATGAACGTAGAGAATATCCAGTCCCCTCCTAAAGTATTGGAACGCCAAGGTCAATTCCTTTGTTTTTGTTGTACTGAACACATTCGGGTTTTAGATCAAAACATGAATATCAACTAAAAGTTCTGAATTCCAGCTGTTTGTTCATCAAGATGTGTAAAACAACTCAGCTCCTTTTGTTTAAAGCAACCCACTTTTCAAGTGAGCAAATGTCTTGGAACAGACATTATTAAATTATGCATATTATTTAATAAAAAATTAATCAACGTAGGATATTTCTTCTCTCAAAGTCTCCTTCAAACAGTGGGTGGTGATAATGGCTCCTTTGTCCAACGTCCCTTGTCCGCTTGAGTTCACTGTCTGACCTTTTTAGTAATGATACTCAAGGAGAAGTTCAGCTTTGCGGCTCTTTGAAGTGAATAACGTAATTGAGATATGTCGAAGAGATGGCAGAACTCATGGTGGAGAGTCACAAGAAAAAAGACGAGAAAACTAATTTGGGAAGCAAGTTAAGCGTCTTCGTCATACACTGAGTGAAGGTTCAATCAAAGAGGTTTTTGTCAATCCCTCTTTGTACAGTTGTAATGCTTTTAAAGTGTCTAGCAAAAAAAAAAAAAAGCAGTTTCCTCAAAAAAAGGGTTCAACCGATTTTCTGTCTGATGTTGAAAACCTGATGAAGTGAATTATTCATGCTTCAGTTAATTGTCGAGTGTTTGTTGTTGTCGTTGTCTGTTGCGCAGCCATCAGCGAGTTTCCGGAAGACATTTTTACTCTGGAGCAGCGGAGACAGGGAGCGGTCGTCCTTCACGTGCTCTGTGTGAGTCACCTCAGAGCTGAGATGAAAAATGGAAAAATATCTTAATGTTTCTTTCAAAATCAATCTGGTCTTTTCAGGCAATCTACATGTTTCACGCACTAGCCATTGTGTGTGATGTTTATTTCGTGCCATCACTGGAAAAAGTCTCAGAGGTGTGAGGGCCTTTTCATTGTGATGTATTTCCAAATGAAAATGAACGTTGTTCCCTCATTTTGAAAAGAAAAAATAGAACATCAAATCATTCCACCTTTGATGAACTTCCTAGAACCTGCAACTCAGCCAGGATGTGGCCGGGGCAACCTTCATGGCCGCCGGGAGCTCTGCCCCTGAGCTCTTCACATCTTTGATTGGTCAGTACCAAACTCATTTCATCCATTACTTACTCTACTCTGGAGTCAACACAATCACGCTGCATCGGCAAATTGCCAGCACTCATCAGCATCTTGACCTGATTGGAACTGTAAAAAAACAAAACCCAGAGGAAGCACGAGAAACCAATTCTATTACAGAGTGAAATACAGGATGAGAAAAAAGATATAAAGATATGAGCTGGTAAGAAGACAAACAGTGTGGTTTCAAAAAGAGGTCACATAGTAAAAGCAACAACAAAAAAAGAATAAAAATTCAGTCTGAGACAAATATTGCTTTTAGGCACTACTTGATAGAAGATTTTACAGAATTGGAGTCAAGTGTCATGCTTGTTTCTTGCTTTGTCGTTGGTGCCTGGAACCGGTCTGATAAGATTCATGCAGTAAAAATAAAAATAATGGTCCTGTTAGTGGTGGAAATAAATACCAGCTAAGCAGTTCACTAATGCTTCACACAAGAAAACCCTTTTTACGATAACAATTTTTATTGTTGTCAAAGAGACCAAAGTTGTTTGTTGAAAACATGACAGATTTTTCACTCTGGGGATGATAAGTTGTGACCTCTGGTTCTCTAGCACTGGTTGGAAAAATAACTTGGTATAGCATTGCCAAGCTGCTGCAGCTGGGCGGACAATAGTATGATTGATTGCAAAAAACAACATTATTCACATCATGCTACTTTGAGTTGATAAATACTGACACAATTATTTTCAACCTTTTTTCAGGAGTGTTTATCACAAAAGGAGATGTTGGTGTTGGAACAATTGTGGGTTCGGCAGTCTTTAACATCCTGGTCATCATTGGTCTCTGTGGCATCTTTGCAGGACAGGTCTTAGAGACACACACACACGCGTGCACACAAAATGGTCACATTTGCTGGAGCTGAGAAATAAATGTCAGATATTTGGATGTTCTCTCTTCAGCCAATCTCCCTGAGCTGGTGGCCGTTGTTTCGCGATGCTGTCTTCTACATCTTGTCCATCATTGTGCTCATTGCGGTGAGAAAGCCCGCTCAGAAACCTCAAGCAATTTTTTCATCTCAACAGCGTACTTGTCCATTCTAGACAATATGATTCTGATATGTAAATTCACTCAGCAGTTTCATTGACTTTTTACCTTTGTGTTTACTTGTGAACTTACAGGTGATCTACGACGAAAAAGTCCAGTGGTAGGACAGGAGAAAATTCGTATACATCCACCCGGTACTGTAATTTGAGTATTTCTAAATGTGTGTCTTTATGCAGGTGGGAGACCATAATACTGATCTCCATGTATGCAATATATATAATCATTATGAAGTGAGTCTAATCTCCTTTATTTTCTTGTCAATCGGAAACTGCCATGCCTTCTGAAGCGTGTGTGCGCGTGCGCATGCGTGTGTGTGTCTGGTGTCTAGGTTCAATAGCTGTCTGTGCAGCCTGGTTGAGAGATTTTGCAACCAGGCAGGTCAGCCGTGTTTGAGCAGTCTGCGACGTGCAACGGCGGTGGGGAATACCAGCGACTGTGATGCAGACATTGTGCCGCTTAAGTCGGGTACATCTGTTTCTTTTCTCTGAGAATTTACGCTACCGTGTGGCTACTTTCCCACTCATGTGATAAACTATTAATAATGGAGCTCTTGGAGATTTGAATAACGCCCAACATTTTAAGATACAATCATATGTGAAAGCTGCACACGTACCTGCTTTTTTTAAGTGATTTCCATCCTCTGCTTTTTGCCCACACCTTGATCAGACTCGTGTGCTGTGGTCGGTCAGGACTCGGGGGTGGTGAGGGTGGATGAGCTGCTCAACCTGCATCCGCACCAGCTCACCTTCTCAGAGGCAAGCCTCCGCCTTCTCATCACCGCGCATTTCCCCCCCTACACCCGCCTGCGCATGGCGGTGCGCACGCTCATCGACGAGGTACACCGCATGGCTCACGCCCTTTTACCAATTCCCTGCTCTCAGGCTCTAAGTGTGCTTGTGAACCATCTGAAACAGATCGTGACCATCGGCCTCAGCCAAGTGATATGGGTTTAATTATTCGTAATTCATAGACATATGCCAAATGGTATGGTTTTTTTCCCCCATCAAAAGTTTGTTGCAAAATACAATTCATAGCGGCTAAGTGTCGCGTAGACCAGAAATGGTGTGGGAATTGACGTGCGCCACCTGGGCTGCCTATGCCCCTGGATCAGGAGCCTTCAAGAACAAAAAAAGATACATTTCTGTATTTTTTTTCTTTGATACTGTCATTCAGAAATAGCTCTCTATGATATTGTAGCATCCTTTATAAAACATAGTAATAGCATAATTAAATCGAATGTAAACAAAGAAATAATTTGTACATCATGACTAATTATGTGCGAGTTGGTCACTGGGGTCGGAGACAAGTTTTACAACTAGTGTGAGTGACTTATTAAGATGCAGTAATAGTAGGCATTTTTGCAGAGCGTAAAGAATATACGTATCAGTATTTTTAAATACCGTAATTTTCGGACTATGAGCCGCACCAGCTAAAATGAAGGGAAAATCTTATTTGGTTTATATACATATACGGTGGACTTGAAGTGGCATTAAACAGCTTCAAGCCTCATTTTGAAAAATTGCTCATTGTGTGACTGGATTAGAGTTTTAGAGTTGTCCTCAGCAACAGCACTCACAAATCAAAGCACAACAGCAACTGCCCAATAGCTTGATTGTGTTCTCCCTTGCATGGATCCTCACCATTTCCCTTATTCAATTTGCTGTATTGGTATGGCGTGCATGTGATGAACACATGCACGTGGCTCATCTCTGCTCACATCGCCAGCTGTTTTACTCCAACATGAACTAACCCCCGCAACTCTGCAGAGTCGTACTTTGGTTTAATTCGGCATCCTTCCCACAGAGGCAGAGACTGATCCGTGCTCAGGTCGGGGCCAAAGACGGCAACGCCTCAGCAGATGACGGTTGCTGTGCCGGCGGGTCACGGGGGAGAGAGAACGGGTCAGTTTCCGAGGCGGAATGTCAGCATTTAGACGTGGGGAGGGGGGAGGGAAAGGACAGCGGCGAAGCGGCCGCAGGCGCTGCTCAAGTCAAAGAGGATGAGGAGGAGGAAGAGCAAGAGGGTGAGGAGGAAGAGAGTGAACCCTTCAAACCCTTTATCATACCAGGTGAGCACTTGATGGTGATTGTTTGTTGACTCTGATCATATCATCTGTGATGTAAATGGTTGAATCTGTAATTACGCTTCTGTGTTTGTGTGTGTGTGATTATATTGTCAGATGGCCCGTGTGTGCGTGTTAAGTGGCTGCTCTCCTGGCCGGTGAGCCTCTTGCTTCACTGCACGGTGCCCGACTGCAACCTTCCACAGTGGGAACGCTGGTACCTGCTCACCTTCCTGGCTTCCACCCTCTGGATCGCCCTCTTCTCCTACCTCATGGTCTGGATGGTACGAAACACACTCATAGGCAACGATAGAGAACTGAGTCGATGAGAAGGACAGCAGCCTAACTCCGTTTTTATCCTTATGCGGCTGTTTTCAAAGCAGAATTGCTCACATTGCCAGCCAGGGAAAAATGGTTTGTTTCGCCGTTTTTTTCGTTCTTTGGAGTTTCATTCCCTCGTAATTGATGTGACGAGCTGGGGTTCACCCTCAAATCTTTGACTTCAACTCTAGAGCTGAGCTGATTGCAAATCCAATGTAATTCAACGCTGACATCTACTGGCATCTGTTTGTCATTACAGTTATGGTCAAGCTTGAATTTCACGTAGCTGACGAAAATATGTATGTTGGCGGTTGCGGCAGTATACGGTTGGATCACAGTTGACGAGGATAAACGTCCACGTCAGTGAAATGGAATTTGCCCTTTCTAGTTCTTGTTGGCTCAATTGTATTTCCCTCTCTGTCCAGGTAACCATCATCAGCTACACACTCGGAATTCCAGACGTCATCATGGGTATTACCTTCCTGGCAGCCGGCACCAGCGTACCTGACTGCATGGCCAGCCTCATTGTTGCCCGACGAGGTGCACACTTTGTTACATTTTAATACACCGCCACTATGAGTTTGGAATCTGAGAAGGTTCAAACGTACATTTCACAAACTAGGCTCTGCAAACTCAAGATGAGATCGAGGCCCGAATCTTGTTACTTCCATTGCACATTTTCTCGCAGGCTTGGGCGATATGGCCGTGTCCAACTCCATTGGAAGTAATATCTTTGATGTGCTGCTGGGCTTGGGCTTTCCCTGGGCACTGAGGACACTCATTGTCAGCCATGGCACAGTGGTAAGTTTGAACATTATATTCCGCTAATTGAGCTTCATGAGATATTCCAATGTGGGGGGATATTCTGTGAAATGTGAGTATTCCTCAGCATTCTCACTGCAGAAAAGAAGTCAACAAAGCAGAAATACATTCATATTAACTAGGGCATGTTCGAAAATAGACTACTGCTGCATAAATAATCTTGATATTGACACCTTTGAGAAGTGGGAGACAAAAACATGAGCATAACGCAGCTCACATTTGACGGTCTATATGGACTCAAGTCTGAGGACATGCATCTTTATTGTTTGTTAATTGAACAACAGTGGTTGGACATCACTCCTCTAAGTGACCCAATATTTTTGTTTCTTAGGTAACAATCAACAGCAAGGGCCTGGTCTACTCCGTTATCCTGCTCTTGGCCTCAGTTACACTCACTGTAAGAACATTTGACTCAAGTTTGTTCGATTAATCATCGACTTCTTCAATTTAGAAGTTTTATGAATGGTTCTTTGTCCCTGCTTGAGGTCTTGTGCATCCATCTAAACCGTTGGAAGTTGGACCGCAAGCTGGGCCTCTGGCTTATGCTGCTCTACGCCATCTTCCTCTTCTGCTCCATCAGCTTCGAGAGGCTGTAGACTGGAGGACACAAACACACTTTTTTTCCCTCACTGGAATGAATTTCACGCCTCATGCCTAAAGAGCTCCCTTTTGATAAACAAGTATTTTACATGGTTTTGTAACGCCACATCTGCACCCTGGCCACAGATGGTAAATAATAATTCAGTTTGTATTCGACCTGCTGTACTTTGTAATGTGACAAAATGTTCATTATTATTTCACCACTGGCAACTTTATGGGAGATTACATGGTATGTAGTTGCTTCTTGTTTACATTTTTTTAATGCAGTTTTGTCATGCCTTTGATGTGTGGTGGTTGTAAATGGCTGGCTGATCATGTGCTAGCGATTGGTGTGTTGGTTATGTTCACAAGCAGACTTTGTGCTTGGAAAAAGACAAAAACTTGTTTTGTTTCTGGATGTCTGTGCCAGGAGGGTGCACTTGGCTGTGTTGTTCATTAAAATGCTGCATTATGTGAAAACAGTGATTTCAGTTGCAAGATGGAATGGAGCATAGTGTTTTGGGAGTTTTTAAAAAGTCCAGTATTGGACTTCAGTGTACTTGCAAATGAAACCAAATCTTAGCTGAATTGGGGCTTTTACTTGTTGCTGATTCAGCCTAAGCAATCAAGGAGCTCTCTATGATCTCAGGAAGTGAGCGAGACTGGGATGTCCAAATCAAAATCAATCAGTCTTAATATGGCTTTTTTTTTAACAGGCAGAACTGTGCTGTTGTTTGAGGATAGTTAGTCAGACACTACAGGTAGCTGAGCAAAAAAATATTGGAATTTCTCAAGTAAGTACACAATTTTTATTTAAGTCAGGCTAGTTGGCGCTGACGCTGAACAAATGTAAAAAATAAAAAAATAGTACAACAAAGTACATCATTTTACAAATACGCAGAATGGAGGTCTGACATATTCAAGGAGTCAAATGAATCCAAATGTCACAGTCATAACAGAAATACAAACAAGGCAACACAGTACATTGAATGTTTAAGAAGCTGTATATATATATGTGGAAGTGTACGCCACATACTTTACAAAACTACTAGAAAATTCTCCCAATACAGATGGAATATCCTGTTTTTTTGTTTATATATATATATATATATATATATATATATATATATATATATATATATATGTATATATGTATATATGTATATATATGTATATATGGAGTATTCTGTTATATATATATATAGTATATATATATAGATACATATATATAGTGTATATATATAGTACATACATACACACACACACACACACACACATATATATATATATATATATATATATATATATATATATATATATATATATATATATATGCATTTTAAAAAGACAAAATAATTAGGCAAATGCATTCACTGGGTTGCTGCTGACAATGTCACTGTGTGAGGTCTCTACATGTCTGAAATGTGGCTGTGGTAGCTTCATAATGAACTAACACCAAGCAATGATATGGGAAAGTGATAAGCAACCTTGTAGCCTTGTGGGCACCTTTTGGTGGATAAATACTAATGGAAAAATTATAGTCAACTATAACGTAATGTTCCTCCTTCTGAGCCCAATCAACAGAATATTATTTCATAGTGTTTCGGCTCCATCCAGCAACATAATGAGCCGCATGGCCTTGGTGAAAATCTTTCAATGGAAAAATGCTCCAAAAGATCCGATGAAGTACACAGACAAATGTCACTACTAAAGTCCACTAGTAACCAGAACAATAATAATGATGATCATATAATTCTCCAGCAACATACTGTTTGTGTTGTGTTTTGTAAAATAGATAATTTGTCGGAAAACACAGCAAAACACTACACAGTACAGATGCGGATATTTGCTGTGACGATAGTCCGTTTGCTCCCGGGAGTTCCCATGGAGACAGTGGTTGCTATGGCTACCACATGCCCGCTCTGTCGTCTGTGTCTGATTTGTAGCAGCAGTCCAAGACAGCTGTGTACAGATGAATGTATTAAGACAGCTACGCTGGCAGGTTGGCGCTTCAGTATGAGCCACACTTGAACTGATCTGAGGTCTGTTTTGGAGTCATGCCCCCCCCTTCCCCGTCCAAACCCGTGCAGATGGAACAAGAGTGAGCCGGTTGAGCTACACAGAAGTGGGCGCTCTGACGTGTTGCTTTGCTCAATGCTCAAACGGTGGTCATGTGACAGAGGGGGGTGAGCCCACCTAACTGGCGTTGTCACTCAGAGCAGGCGCTCTGGTTCTGCTGGTAGATGGAGGCTTTATCCTTAAGCAGAACCAGGCACAAGTGGCAGCTCCAGCTCCCTGCAAAAACACAAATGGGATATAGTGTTCACCAACAGATTTATTGAGCAATTATTGATAATGCTTTTGATGATCTTACAGCGAAGGTGCTTTGTTTGTGCTGAATAATCAAACCAAATGTAACTTGTGTTCATGATTGCTGATTGTGCGTTTTTTTTTTTTTTTTGCTTCAACTTGCAACTGAACAATTGAACTCCTGGAGACATAAAAAAAAACAAAAAAAACTGTTTTTAAATGTTTGTTTGCTTGCTTGTTCCAGGCAATAACACGCCCCCTTTTCAGGGGACATCAATAATTAGAATATTTTTGCTATACACGGCAAGGCTGTACCGTATTAATAAATAAAAAATAATGTGGATTGATTCACGGATGAAGAGATCTATTTCCTAAAGCACACTGGATGATTTCTCACTGACGACAGACACTTGCTATCAAATTACAACATTTACGTTACCGTTGAGTGTCGTCTTACCCTCAGGCGGTTCCGTCATGGGGGGACTGAGGCAGTACATGTGGTAGCCTCGGTCACAGTCGTCACAGAACAGCAGCTGGTCCTGCAAAAAAAACAACAACAAAGTTTCACAACTTTGACTCCTTTTTCTAAATAAAATGAAAGGGTGACTTATAACTCATGAATTCCCACTAGAACAAAATGCTGCCTTTTTCTAGAGAAAAGCAGATATGTTGGGGCAGGGTGAGTAAATCTATTGATGCTCTTTAAAAGCTGTTTTCGTTGTTTTTATTGACACTGGAGATTATGTGGGTCTAGTTTTGGTGGACCTAGCGTTCGAAACGGTGGACCACAATATTCTGATTGCTCGTTTGCAGTACCAGGTTGGCAATACTGGAAGTGCTCTAAAGTCGCTGATCTTATCTGGCTGGTAGGACTTTTTGTGCTAGCCTCGGTTGCTTTGAGTCCCGTTCTGGCCCACTGTCATATGGTGTTCCACAGGGATCAATTTTGGGCCCTTAATGTTTTCATTGTATTTGCTACCCCTAGTTTTATCCTACGTAAACATGGCATTTCCTTCCACTGCTATGCGGATAACTGTCAGAGCTATGTCCCGCTGAGAAAAAAAAGAATGTGTACTCCTTTGATTTCCTCTTGCCCCTTGTAAAACTTTAATTGTGTTCGGTCTCGACTATGAAAATCGAAGCCCATGCTCACATCATTCTCTGACGTGCCACAAACATTGCAGCACTTGCACTCGATGCACTGCCAGCGGTAGGTCTTCACTGCGGCCATCATTACAGGTGTGAACTGCAGACATGTTGGGTGGCCTGCGGGGTGAAGGGACCAGACACAACTATGAAACCAGCCATGACCATCAATCTTTATAAACACAATGAACAGTGTGTTGAGGGATGGGGGAGGGGGGGTGACACAGGCCGTACCCGAACGTCCACAGTCTGAGCAGGACACGAGCTCTTCTGATTGGCCGGTCTTCTGGTTCAAGGTGGAGTCTCCCAGACAGAAGTCGCAATAATCGTTAGGCAGCGCTAGACCATTTGGACCTTTTTTAGTTGCTACACAGGAGAATAAACACAAACATAATTAGAAAAAGCATACCACTTATAATAAAAATAATACCTTTTAATTGTAGTTAATTATTGTTATACTTGTTTGTAGTGATGTAGAACCCTATTGAACCAGTGTGTCTTATTTTAATTTTCTTCTTTATTTGGCTGCGTGTCTGCTTTTGTGGCGCCTGCATGTGAACTCACTGATGGACTGACGATGACCACGTCTGCCTTGCTTCCCAAGTAAGATCTGTCAGTCATAGTGAAATTTGATGGATTGGATGGACATAAATGAAAAATGCTCTTTTTTTTGGCTAAAACCCTATTGTATTGTATCGTATTCCATACACGACGCAAAAATAGGAGAGCACCTATTACTTAACATAGGTGGGTAAAGGGTACTGTCAGTATTTCGGGCCGATCCACAAGGGCCCAGTCCATCCCTCAATGAGGACAGCAATCGGCGTCGAAAACATAATTCTCACATCACATGCTGGCGCAACACAAGCAAACGCGCAGCCAAATAAAGGAAAAAAGGAATAAATAAAAACAACATACACACGCAGCGAATGGTGATTGGTGAAATAAAAACAATGTCAGACATCTCACTTCGGTCTGTTATTTTGATCTATATTTAGCTACGTGGGACGTAGTACTTGTAAGTCCATTGTCTACGCTGACAGACAGACTGACCTGGCGTGAAATACTCAATAAACACATTGACAGACTGACAATAAAAACCACTGTTAGTGTCACGTTTCGGGCTGAGGTTCAAAGCAGGACGGCCTTAACAAACACGTCACTTTACCGCGTGCAGGCTTGTCGCCTTGGAGCGACGTCATCTGGTAGCGCTTGCTCATTGGCTGCTGCCAAATGACATCCCTTCTACATGACACACAATAACAGAGCCACAATTCCCAGATGACTGCTTGACCACCTCCCATCATGCAGCGACTGACTGAGCAGTAAGCCGAAAAAAAAATCCATTATCATCTCCAAAATTACGGACAATATAGTTTCAGTTATCATTAAAAAGAAAAAAATTAACACAAATTTTTAGTTTGTTAACAAATAGTTTTTTTCCATTTTGGTTTCCTTAGTTCCTTCCTTTTGATTAACTTTAATAACTTTGTTTTGGACTGGTCGCCAAGCAATCACAGGGCACATGTATACCAAACAACCATTCACACTGGCATCTTAGGACAATTACAATTAGTTATTAATGAATATACACCCTTCAAAATGCTGGGTTAAAAACAACTTCCTTTTGGTTGGAAATTGGATCGACCCAGGAACTTCTTAGGTTGTTTTGCCCAAAACATCCCGTTTTGTTGTACAAAACAACCCAACAACTGTTTTATTTTTTTTAAACAATAACCCAATGTTGGGTCAAATTGACCCAACTTCATGGGTCGGTCCAATTTTTAACCCAGCAGTTTTATTCGTCTATGTTTTGCGTGTGTAAGTAAGCAAGATTAGCCACAGAAAACTCACACCTGCACAAGAAAACTTCAATATTAAACAGTGTTAAAATACCTATTTGACACCATTGCTATCTTTGTAAGAACTGAAATATTTTCTCTTCCAATAACTCATTAGATTGTGCAAGTGAATCTAATTATTCCAGTGATTGTACAAAAAAAACAAAACAGAAAAACAGCTGTTTCCAAACAACCATTCAAACCTCCTGAGACTGTGACAAAGACAAACAAAATCAAGTATGTACACTAGCTGATGTGAACTGAAGTATTTACAGATTTGCACGCACATATGTACATAAATATCTCTGTATACACACACACAGTACATACGTATATGTATGGTATGTAAACACACACACTCTCGCACATGCGCACACGCACACACACACACATTCGATGGATACAAAAATAATAAAAAATTATGAATATGAATGAATAGCAGTTTACACTATCTGTTGTAATCACCGGGTGAGTCTTTTCAAAATTAAAGCGTGAATATAGGGGGGGGGGGGAAATCGACGCCGGGGGGGGGTGTAAAAATGAGGATATGATATTCCTCTTTCAAGCACACACATGCTACATAGCATGCAACCCCCTTCCTTTCTTTAGCTCTCTCAATACTTGAGAGTGACTCACTCTTCTGCTCCTCAGGCTGGCGAGGAGTGGGTGGTGCCTCGATCTCCTCGCGGTCCTCGCCCTCCTCCTCCGCCAGGTGAGAGTGTGTATAGTGGTAGCTCAGGCCTGGGCGGTTCTTGTAGCGTTTCCCACAGACTGACATACACACATGGTAATACACAGGGGTTATAGTGATGGTTGAATTACCATACCAAAAAAGGGGCTCTCAGGTGGAGCCAGGAAGAAGCGCTGTTCATTGGCCCACAGCAAGCATTCCTCTTTGAGCTTCATTTACACCACATGTATTTTGGAAGATGCTAGCCCAGTAGTAGCAAGCTCATACAGCAGAGTTGAGAACTAGCACAGAAACCAATGATTATACAGTACAGCCAAAAAAAAAAAAAAGGGGGAAAAAAAAAAGACAGCTTCTCAAGGAGAAGGAATAGGAACAACCTCCAAGCGAGCAATTTTTAAATATCAACTCAAGTTCCAGAAGAAGTCTTTCAGATCACATCATGCACAGCAGTAGGCTTGTCATCTTTCATTGGGAAAATTCAGAAGGCTCCATTGCCAACATGCATGACATGAACACAGATGAGAAAGACAAAGAGTTTTTACTCACTGTCGCAGGCGTACGGTTTGTCTCTTTCCTCCAGAGCCGCAGCCGCTGCCTCGCTTTTCTTCTTGCTGTTCTTGTCACTGCGACCCTAAAAAACCCAATCGGGACATGTCACATATTACAAATTAGTGTTTGTCACACTACCAAAATGATCACTTAAATATAGAAATGATACCGGGACAAAACCCAATACATCACTAGAAGCAGTCTTAACAAATGAAAGGGGGGAACACAAAATAAAAAGAGAGTCAAATAAAAAGAAAAACAAATCTTGACAATAACATGCTCTCTGTGTTCCTACTCTAAACACAGCATTCTCGTTAATATATCATTTGTAGACTATAACTTTAAGCCGTAAAATCCACCCATTTTTATCCACCTCGGGGGACAGCAATTTTGCCCTGTACTGACACCTGCCCTAAACTGAAAATGACACCACAGTGCCGAAGGGCTCAAATTGCAAGCATCTCGCGAGCTTAGTATTTTAATTAATACATTTCTCAGCTCGATTAATGACGCTATACAAATGAAGTTGCCATGCATAGCCTGGCTTTAAGAGTTGCCAAGCATCAAACACTCACCTTGGATTTGCTCTTGCTTTTCCTCTTGGGGGTCTCATCCTCAAAGTCTTCATCGTCTAAGTCATCCAGATAGTCATCATGGTCAAGGACTCTCTGCAGTGAAAACATCACAGGGTTTAAACTCCTTTTACCAAGACGCTATCCTTTTATGTTTGCCTGCTTTCCCAGCAACTTACATAGGATATTCAAATGTTTGTTCAATACCTGTTCATCTGTTTTTATTTTGTAACCTGCTACCACCTGGTACTACTGCTGACGAATTTAATGAAAACCAACCTGCGCAACATCATTATCATGCATTACCAAAGACTAAAGCCAAACCTTGCGGACGCGTCCGGAGGATGTGTGCGTCGTCGTCGAGCTAGCAGGGGGGTCTATGGTGGCTGGATCGTCCTCGGAACCGCGGACATCTGCCACACCGCTCCTTCTGTCGAGGGGCTCGCCTTTCAACAGAGCCTCCAGACTGCTCCCATCCACCGCTCCCAAGGCATCTCGCTTCAGGCCCAGCTCCAAATCTGCTAAAAGCACACGGGTGCAGGTGTGTCAGCATATGTGGTCAAATGGCAATGCAGCAGTTTATTGAAACCGTTTCATGGTCCTGGAAAAAGGGAAAATGTCTTAGGTGGTAATACCTGTTTTGAGAGGGGGGAAGGCCAATCGGGGGTCTTCGGGGGGATGAGAGCGCTGTTTCTTCCTCCAGCGACGAGCTGGATACGTGTACAGTTGACCTGGAGCAACACCTGAACAACATATTGAAAGACCATACATAACGTTTGGGACATGTACCACACAAGATGGATAATTTAATTCAATAATAACATTGTTTATAACGTGTAACATTTACAATACAGAGCGGCTAACCTACTGAAATTCGCTTCAAGAACAATTTGTCTGAATTTGCATCAAGAACATTATAGTTGTTTGTTGCCAGTTATATTAATCTATTAAACCTAGCAGCAACCCGGGCAGAGTCAAGTCGTTCAGCTAACTTTGTACTCATGCATTTACATCACTGGTGAAGAAGCGGCATGATATTGAACAGAGAGCTATTATCTACCAAGAATTTTTCCACACTTTCAACCCTCTATTTAAACTAGCAGCAATTGGGATTGAGTCATATCTTATATCTTTTAGCTGACTTTAGACTCGTGTACAATGAATCCCCCCACACTAAAGTATGAATATTTAAGGAATGGCCGCAGCTATATATATATTTATGTGCTGTACAATAGTTTGTAATTTCTACCTGCGCTTCGGTGTCGCTTCTCCATCCAGATGTAGCAGTTGGACTGAGCCACACCGGTCTGCGAGTCCAGGAAGGGCATGAGGATGCTGCGCTCAGCACACAGTCTGGCATTGTAGCTATGACATTGTTCCATGGCATCCCGGTAATACTGCTCCCCCAGCCTATAATTTGTGTTGTCAGCAGAAAGAAATGCCAAAAATAATAATCAGGTGTTGTGACAAACATGGATAGACAACTACATTACGTTTAAGCATTTATCAAGTTTTACAACTTTCCCCCTCGTTAAGGTCGCAGATAAGTCAATTCCTATTCCAGCTGGGACGGAGCAGCAGACCACATATAGAAAACCAACCAATTTCACTCACACCTACAGACTAGAGTTTTGGACTATTATTAAAAATAGTTTCGGGGAGGGCTGACAGTGTATAAAAATGTGGGAGATCTTGCGTTACACTTCTTGCAGCTGGCAGAAAAGAAGAACCATATCACGTGTTTCTGAATCCTAGCTCTCATGAAGTTCGATTGGGTAACTAAAATATTGGAACGAAAACTCATGGCGATTCCGGCTTTTTTTTTTTTTTAACACCACTGTTAACGATAATCACGATAATAAACACATTCCGCGTAAAACGCACGAGTGTAGCGTCGCGACGTCGGTCGGAACAATAGGTTGATTGTTAGCACGACTTTCTTCACAACAAAGCAACGATCAACAGACAGGTTCATCAACGGGTAAGCTCCTACTGACCAAGCAGATGAAAATACAATGTGGTCAGCTTAAGTTGATGGTGTTGTGTGTGTGGTATGCGAGTTACAGCCTTATCCATTGCTGTGCTTCGGTTCTTTGCCCGTGGCTCACAAGCTATCCTTAGCACACACAAGATAACGTTATTCTCTTGGGACGCATTTTGTAATCAAAATCGCGTGTCCCGTGTCTATGGTTTCCAAAGGTTTGTCCCTAATTGTTTATTCATTATGAATTGAGGTCATCACGACTCGTGGTTTTTGTCGTAAAAAAAGATAGAAAGGCAAACTTACACTTTCACAACACTGTCGACGGCCGCCGCCATGTTTGCTTAGTGCAGTTGTGCGGTGTGACACTGCGCAAGCGCACTGTTGTCAGCAACGCAAAACCACTGCGGCAGACGTTGACAGCAAACGCTGCAAGGACCCTTTTTTTCTGTAGAAATTTTTATTCATTGTTATTTTGAGGAACTAAACATGAACGAAAACTTACCAGAATTTGCACATACGTCGGACCTGGCGGAAAATTTGCTATTTTAAAATTACCATCCACGATCAGGAAAAAATGGGTGTGTAGCGTCTCCTAGAGGGGGTTATCGGTGCTCTGTCCCGGTGCGGGACTGGGAGACACGTGGGGCAGACCAAGCAGGGGCACCGTAGGTGGCAATGGGAATGGAGGGGGACACACTTTCCGTTTATCAATTGACAATTTTTAAACAACAAACGGGAGATAGCTCGCTCCCGTTTAATGGAGACGGCAACACTGCCTCCCCGCGGATGGGAAAGGGATCGTCTTTCAACACGTCACTAATATATAGGGTTTGTGGGGTTAGGGTTTCAAAGTAGGATTTCAAATTAGGGTTAGGGTTTTAAAGTAGTGTAACCCATCTGATCCCAATGCAATGTAGAGAAGGAGCCCAGATTCGTCTTTATTCGTTTAGAGTGAGTGTCAAAGTAAATATGCCCCAAATACCAACTTTAGAAAACACCTTATTTCTGTAATTTAAGAGTAAATAGAAAGACACTGAGATATCAAATCACAAAATAGTTTGGCTGTTAAGATTAGCGTTTAACAAAAGAGAAAAAAGATACAAATACAGTAAAAGGAAAAGAAGTATGACTATTGTTGATTGGATTATTTAAATGTGGGAAGGTAAATATTTCCAGTTAAAAGGGCCAGAAAGTATAATCATTCAAATTTTGCAGTTGCATGTAAACATGTTTGTTTATACTTTTATGTACTGAAATCAATTTAACAAATAATAATAATGGCACAGTGGATAATGATAATAATCCATCCATCCGTTTTCTATACCACTTGTCCCCACGGGGGTCGCGGGGGCGTGCTGGAGCCTATCCCAACAGTCATCGGGCAGGAGGCTGGGGACACCCTGAACTGGTTGCCAGCCAATCGCAGGGCTACAACCATCCGCGCTCGCACTCACACCTATGGGCAATTTGGAGTGCTCAATCAGCTTACCATGCATGTTTTCAGGACGTGGGAGAAAACCGGAGTGCCCGGAGAAAACCCACGCAGGCACGGGGAGAACATGCAAACTCCACACAGGCAGGGCTGGAGGTAGATTCGAAACCGCACCCCCCCTTTTTTTTCTAATTCAATGTTTTACCAGGTAAGTCAATTGAGAACATTTTCTCATTTACAATGACGACCTGGAGGCAAGGTGTGTGAAGTGTCTTGCCCAAGGACACAAGGACACATGAATGTGACAGAGCTAGGGTTGAACCGCCAACCCTTCGGTTACTAATCGACTCGCTCCACTGCCTGAGCCACAGTCGCCTAACTGTGAGGCGGACGTGCTAACTATATATATATATTATGTAACATATATAATATATATACATATATAGACTAAATGAGTAAAACGTAAAACAGTAGAATTTATTACGTGGGCTTTAAAACTGAGCATTCTTCAAATCTATTTGAACATCTCTACTTATGTCAACTTTAAACGCCCATTGCAAATATTCTTTAATACACACTTGAATTAGAATGATCAACAATATTTGGAAATCTTATCACCGCCACAGGCACTCACTAAATTTTACTGACAAACATCTTTACTGTCCATAAAATCCAATTGCATGGATCCTTCTAATAAATTCAAAGCGTGACATATACTGAAGTCTCCCACACACATTTCAACGATACCCACTGTTATTGTAGCACTCACCCGGCGAATCTTTTCCAGTGGTTTAATGCAAGAGCATTAGTACAAAATTCAATGCAACGTGCTTCATCCAAGAAATGAAAAGCAGCACATGTACAATGTTGAGGTGGTCTTTTCAAACAACTCTCAGACTCATTCTGTGTCTCTGTTCCTCATTCCCGGGTATAGAAGCTAGAATCTTTGGCGGCTCAAAATGACAGCCCTTTCCTCGTCTGGGAAAGCCAGTTAAAAACAATGTTCTTGTCGTAAGCGATTAACCAACCAAAAGTGGAACAGGCTCCCAAGGCGCTAATGCAATTCCCTCAAAAAATACTGGCATCCTATGCATTGTAGCTGCAAGTTTCACCCGATAATATGATGAGGAAAAACGTATTGCTTCAATGCTCTTCTTTAAATGAGTGATTAAGGAAATCAAATGCGACTCGAGTGCCAAATTGCTTTAATTATTATTTAATTAATTTTAATTATTGTTTGTACTGGAACCTGTTTTTCTTATGAAGTACTGCAGAGAGGGATTTCTTAAATAGAGTGCATCTAATGTATCATCGAGTCATTCCATCAGGCAAAATGAGTGTGAACATTCCAGGTGTTGTGATGATGGTGGTCTTGTACCTGCTCATGCTGGGGACCAGCATCTGGGCCTTTAAAAAGACCAAGAGGATGAAGAGAAACGGGCAGGCAAGTCAAATTGATATCACACTGCTGGGAAATAGAAGGATACATCTGGTGGTCGGAATCTTCACTATGACAGGTACAGTCTAGACAAGTTGTATAGCAAGTTGATATCAGCGCTGTGATTGTTAAATTGCTTTTCATAAATCTTGTAGTCTAGTACGATAGTGATGCCCCAGAGCTTTACTGAATTGTAAATAATAAAAATTGGACAAACCTTTTTTTTTTTTTTTAATCATCCTTTAAATTGATGTATTTCAACAACAACAACAACAACAACAACAAAAGAATGTTGAATAGAATACACACATTTCTTATGAATTATTGATCAATTTGTAGTCACTAAGA
This sequence comes from Syngnathus scovelli, assembly GCF_024217435.2. Lineage (NCBI taxonomy): Eukaryota > Metazoa > Chordata > Actinopteri > Syngnathiformes > Syngnathidae > Syngnathus > Syngnathus scovelli. Next base: position 14,218,496 of record NC_090847.1, read on the forward strand.
TAAAGTTCTTAGATCAACACATGGTGTGAAAATTATTTTACTGCAACTAGGATGGTTCTCTTCATACCATAGCAGGTACAGTAAGTGTCTTCGCATATTCTCCAGAGGTCATTTTGAGGGGACCCAAAAGGGGAAGTCAGATCTTACTTTCCATTACTCAAGGCCAAAACATCACTGTATCACATTGGTGTGGCCTTGCCAGGACAGGGTGGACATCCACCAATCATTCAGAACACAATACACACACGCCATGACACACTGGGGCTTGCCGTTTGCACGGGTACAGTCGGGATTGACCAACATCACCAGCCACTCCACCAACATCACAACTTGGTCCACTGCTGCTTCCATGGATTTCACTGCCCATCAACCTCTAGCTAACCAGCCACTTCTAGCATTTTATCTGGATTATTCCCAGCTGCTGTCACGTCTCATCTCCTCCATGAACTATCACTTCTATTACTCCGGGCTTCCATTCCACCAACTTTTCACACAATTGTCTACACTGCTGCTGATCTTCATCATCTCAACAATAATCAACGTCTCCCTGCCGCTGCTGCCTCAGCTGCCAGCAAGGCTGGGATCCTCCGCCGTCGCCTATACATCCACCATGGCTCTGGACTATCTTTTAACAGACATTTCCCTTATGGCTCACCCATCCCTTCTTTCTGGACTACCTCGCGCCCCCCCCCCCCCCCCATCACCCCCACCTCCCGTACTGTCAACCTCAACAATGTCCGCTCCCCCACCCCCGCTCCTTCATCCATTTTCCTCGCGCTGCTGAACTGTCGCTCCCTCTCCAACAAATCACCAGTTATTTTTGAACTACTTTTGGACAATAACTTGGATCTGCTCCTCCTCTGTGAAACATGGCAACAGCCCCTGGACTTTTTTTCTCTCAACCAAGCCACTTCGTCCAACTACAGCTACATTGCCAAACCCCGCCTCTCTGGGCGAGGAGGTGGTATTGCTGTCCTCCACAAGCAGTCCCTACACATCACTGAATTGGACCTGAACCTCCCATCTATTTCATCCTTTGAATGCTTCTTGCTTCCAAATCTGCTCACCTTTCCACTGTCTGATCATCTCTGCATCCTCTTCTCTGCCCCTCTACCCTCGCCTCATAATTCCACAAAGCGCATCATCTCCTACCGCAACATCAAGACTGTAAACCCGAACACGCTTTGCCAGCTCTTATCCTCTGCCCTTCCCTCCGACCCCACTTCTTCCTCCCCTGATGACCTTGCCACCATGCTCAACAACATCCTTTCCGACTCCCTTGACTCCCTAGCCCCCTGGAAAACCTCTTCTGTTACATTCACTAACTCTGCCCCTTGGTACACCCCGCAACTCCGCTCCATGAAACAAACTGGCCGTCAACTCGAACGCCTCTACAAAAGAACCCGCCTCACCGTTCATGCTGAAACCTTTAAACAACACATCTCCTCCTATTGTGATGCTCTTCTTGCTTCCAAATCTGCTTACTTCTCATCTCTCATTAATAACACCAACCGGAACCACCGCATACTGTTCTCCACCGTCAACAAATTGCTCCAGCTACCGGCCACCAAGCCACCCTCCTCACCCGCCCTCTGTAACTCCTTCCTTGTCAGCTTTAACAACAAGATTGCCCAAATCAACAGTTCTCTGACCGTCACCATCAACAACTCCTCCTCCCCCACCTCCCCTCCTCTCCTGCCCCCCTTTCCCGATCTCCCGCCCTTCCCCTCTCTCACTGCCTTCTCCCTTGTCGACTCCTCCACCATCCTAGACATCATCACCGCATCCAAGACAACCACCTGCTCTCTCGACTCCCTTCCAACAACCTTAACTAAGGCCTCCCTCCCTGTCCTCCTCCCTTACCTCACCACCCTTTTTAATCAGTCTCTATCCCTCGGCCACTTTCCCACTGTCTATAAGCTTGCAGCCATCACCCCCGTCCTCAAAAAGCCCACCTTGGACCCACTCAACCTCTCCAACTACCGTCCCATCTCCAACCTTTCACTCTTTTCCAAAATCCTTGAACGCATTGTCTCCGCCCAACTCCACACCCATCTCCAGTCCAACAACATCTATGAACCCTTCCAGTCCGGATTCCGCCCACTTCACAGCACTGAAACAGCTCTTGTTAAAGTCACCAACGATCTCCTCATTTCCGCTGACTCTGGTGCCCTCAACATCCTACTATACTACTTGACCTTAGCGCAGCCTTTGACACTGTGAACCATTCCATCCTCCTCCAAAGGCTACGCCAACTAGGTGTTGAGGGCACTGCACTCGACTGGCTCACCTCCTATCTCACCAACAGAAACCAGTTCATTTCTCTCTCCGGTCACACATCCATCCTCTCCCCAGTTACACAAGGGGTCCCCCAAGGCTCAGTTCTTGGCCCCCTCCTATCCATCTGTTACCTCTTTCCTCTTGGTAATGTCATCCGCAAACTTAATCTGGACTTCCACTGCTATGCGGATGACACCCAGATCTATATACGCACCACACCAACCCATAACCCTTCCCTCACCCACTTTGAAACCTGCATCTCTACAATAAAAACATGGCTGTCCCACAACTTTCTCAAACTCAACAGTGATAAAACAGAGCTCCTCCTCATCGGCACTAAATCCTCCCTTAATAAAACTGGATCCATCACACTCACCATCGACTCCACAAACATCACTCCCTCCCCCCTGGCACGCAACCTTGGCGTTATTTTTGACCCCACACTGTCCTTTCACCCTCACGTTAGCTCAGTTGTCAAGACCTCCTACTTCCACCTCCGACGCATTGCCAAAATCTGGCACTGCCGCTCTCTCCCTGCCACTGAATCCCTCATCCACGCCTTCATCTCATCCCGGCTTGACTACTGCAACTCCCTTTTCACTGGAATCACTGCTCACTCACTCCATAGACTGCAACTAGTCCAAAACTCTGCTGCCCGTCTCCTTACCCACACCTGGTCCCGTGAACATATCACTCCTGTTCTCCGCTCTCTTCACTGGCTCCCCATTGAGGAGCGCATCATCTTCAAGATACTCCTCCTCACCTTCAAAGCCCTCCACAACCTGGCTCCCACTTACCTATCCGACCTCCTTGTCCCCTACTGTCCCAACCGCCCCATCCAATCCTCCAACACCTCACGTCTGACAGTCCCAAAATCTAAACTCAAATCCTTTGGGGACAGAGCCTTCTCCTGCATTTCACCCCGACTCTGGAACTCTCTCCCTCAGTCTGTCTGTGACTCACCCACACTCCCCATATTTAAGTCTCGTCTAAAAACTTACCTCTTCTTTCAAACCTATGACCTCCCCTACCCATAACTGGTTTCCTCGTCTTAATTTTATCCCATTGTCTCTTCCCCGTTCCCCTACCCCTCCCCTCCTGTTTGTCTTTGCCTTCTTCCCTGTAAGCGTCTTTGGGTTTTTGAAAAGCGCTATACAAATTCAATGAATTATTATTATTATTATTAATACATCTGGAGGCGGCTCGGTGGGGCACTGGGTAGCACGTCCGCCTCACAGTTAGGAGGGTGCGGGTTTGATTCCACCTCCGGCCCTACCTGTGCAGAGTTTGCATGTTCTCCCCGAGCCCGCGTGGGTTTTCTCCGGGCACTCCGGTTTCCTCCCACATCCCAAAAACATGCTTGGTAGGCCGATTGATCACTCCAAATTGTCCCTAGGTGTGAGTGCGAGTGCGAATGGTTGTTTGTCTCTGTGTGCCCTGCGATTGGCTGGCAACCGGTTCAGGGTGTCCCCCGCCTACTGCCCGATGACGGCTGGGATAGGCTCCAGCACGCCCGCGACCCCCGTGGGGACTAAGCGGTTCAGAAAATGGATGGATGGAATACATCTGGAATATCTAAAATTGCACAGCCTTCAACAGCGAAGGGTTTGAAAATATTATGAGTCCACAACATACATTTCTTGTGAACAGTGGTTAGGGTGGCTGAAGAACCTGCATAATTGGATTCTTCAAACGCTGACATTGAAATACTTTATTGATCCCGAAGGAAATTATGGATGGTGTGCTGTGAAGAAATATACTCCTCATTGGCAGATACTGTTTACGGACAGGGATAAATGAACTCTGCAAGCATACAAACATTCAAAGTTTTAGCCATCACCACAATACACTAAACATGTAAGGAGCACTAGAAACACACACTCGACCAATAACAAGCAAAATGGGAAACGTTGGCAGCACAGAACAAGCTGCATGTGAAGGAAACCTCCACATGCTGCTTACATTCACACAAAACAAAGAAAAAAAAAGCAAAAGACATTTTAAAATAAAAAATAAATAACAAAATCTAATGCAAAATATAAAAGTCAGGGCACCTAATTACAATAAAAGGATGTCATATCCTCCGACTCCTACCAGAAGATGCTGCGTTGTACAGCATGATTGCCTGAGGGCCAAAAAAGTCCCTCAGTCTTTGTGTAAAAATCAGCCAAGTAAATGAAAGTTATTACATTTATGTACTTGACTAATTCTCAAGATTAATTACTCATATATAATTTGAGGATTATTTCCTACATTACATTGTAATGTATGCGTTGTGTCCTACAGCTACATTCATTGGAGGAGGCTTCATTGTTGGACTGAGTGAGATAGTTTACACTCCAGACTTGGGCCTGGCCTGGGCTGTAATGCCGATTACAACCAGCTTGTCTTTTCTGATTGGTAAGATCTTCTCCTGTAACTTTTAATTAGATATTATGTAAAGTCGAACCATGTTGTATTAATAATTAGGGAGTACATATGTAAAAAATCACGACAGAACAGTGAAAAAAATAACTTACAAACAATTTTGTGTGACCTAAGGGGGAATTTTCTTGGCCAAAACAATGAGAGAAAGAAAATATGTGACAATGATGGACCCGTTCCGTTATAAATATGGAGCGGTTACCAGTGGGGTTCTGTCTATGGCACTGATCACGACTGATATCGTCTGGGTGCCATCGACTCTCATTGGCTTGGGTAAGTTATTCGGTAGGCTTGAAATTCACACTGTTGTTCACACAATAAAATTTCATACAAAATTTTCAAATCTTGGGGGAAATTAAAATCTTGGGGAAATGGATGGATGTCGTGTAACCAATGGCTTGAATATTGAACATTTATGTAATAAAACATACATTTCTTGGATTCTTGTGTTCGGGTTAGGGTTAAGTTGTTGGGTTACATTTTTTGCTACAAAAAATCTCGATCAATCAAGTTTTCATACATTTATTGAGTCATTAATACAATACAAATTAACAACATGTTACAGACTTATGAAACACCCTGTGTTACGTATGTTACAGAATGTGTAATTGCCATACTTAGTTAAAAGCTCATAAATACATAAAATTGTGGTAGACAAAAAAATACTGTACAACTAAAGTGAGAGGAAATAGCCTTATTATTGTTTTAGGAATTGTCGCATACTCAAACTTCCATCTTTAAGGTGCATGATTCCAATCTGAACAATTTTGATCTTTATGGATTGTTTATTAGGAAACATGCTTGAACAGGAAATATTTGGGTCTGGCATCTTTTTTCACTTTTAGGTGCTCCAATGCATGTGATCCTGGATTTGCCAATGACACATTGTGTTTGGATTTCGGCTGCAGTAGCTATTATCTACACACTGCTGGGGGGACTTCTTTCTGTTGCCTACACAGACATTGTTCAGCTGACGCTCATGTTCTTTGGTCTGGTGAGTTACTCATGTCATACAGTGCGGGAAACGATTGTGTTCCAAAAGTTGTTACGCCCGGGGTGGTAGTGGGGATAAGCTCCCACTGCCTATAAAAAGCTCCCATAAGGTATGCGTCTCAAAGAGCCTCTGACAACCAAAGTCCAACTCCTGGTCTGCACGCGTGGCTTCGACTCAAAGCCCGGCGGAACTGCTTCTCCTAACAGGAGAAGGGGCGAAGGTGTATGACTGGCGCCTCAAAACCAGTTGCTTCAGGTAGATGGAGCTCGTCAGCTTGGGAGGGCAATCCATCTAGGGGACGGAAAACCCTGATTCTCAAACCCCCACTGCCTTGTGGGTTACCTATTCTCGGGAAAGGCTTCGGGAGACAACCCTGAGGAAAAATTCGGTGTGGAGCCCCGAAGACGGTCGGATAGTCGACGTCCACATCTCTCCGGCAGCGCCTCCAGTTAAACCAGCTCCAAATGTAATGTGTAGCGTTCCCTTGGATCAAGTTGGTGGAGCCGAGAGTGGAGTCATGTTTAATGGGCAATGCATGATCTTCAAAAATTCTGCCCTGGCTAGCGCCCTGGAGAGGATACTCCAGCCTCGCCGTCTGGTGAGAGCACAACACGGAGGACAGCAGTTTACGAGTTACAAATCCATGCTCAGTTGATACAGAGTTGGACGCTACGGGTTGTCCTCGACGGTGGGAGAGACCATCGAAGTCTCACTGGTCAGCTATCGCCCGCCAAAAGCCGGGCAGCCCCCGGTCAGTAAGGTGCTGACCCATCACGGTCTACCTGCTTCAGAGGGTACCTGGAGCTAACAGTTAAGGCTCGACAAGTAGATCGTTAACTTTGTACCTGCGAACAAGATAAATAACAGGATCGTACCAGCTCTCAAGCTGGGTACCTGGAATGTACGGACTATGAGACCCGGTCTGACTGAAGATCTTCAAGCAGTAAAAGACACTCGAAAGACGGCGGTGATTGATCGCGAACTCTACAGGCTGAATATAAACATCGCTGCTTTACAGGAAACACGACTGTCTGGAAGTGGATCATTGAAGGAAAAGCACTATACCTTTTTCTGGCAAAGAAAAGATGATGATCAACCAAAGGAACAGGGAGTGGGCTTCGCCGTGAAGAATCACTTAATCGAAATGATCGAACCTCCTACCAATGGCACGGAAAGAATTCTCAAAATGCGTCTTTCAACAACCAAAGGTACAGCTAACATCATCTGTGTTTACGCCCCAACGCTACAGGCTGCAGCAGAAACAAAAGACAGTTTCTACGAATCTTTAGATTCCATCCTGAGTGCAATCCCTGTATCTGAGCACCTTTATGTCCTAGGTGACTTCGGTGCGAGGGTGGGTGCGGACCAGGTGTCATGGCCGGAAGTATTAGGATCTCACGGCGTTGGAAAGATGAATGAAAATAGTCAAAGGCTTCTAGAACTATGCTCTGTTCGCAACTTGTGCGTGACCAACACCTACTTACAAAACAAGTGTCTTGGAGACATCCAAGATCAAAACACTGGCATCAACTTGACCTTGCAGTCACTCGACGTAACTCTTTGAATAGCGTCTGCAACACAAGAACTTACCACAGCGCCGACTGCGACACTGACCACTCATTGATTGTGAGCAAATTGAATCTTAAGCTCAAGAGGTTTTATCATTTGAAGTCGAAGTGTCAGCCGCACATCAATATCGGCAAGACAAGCTGTGTAAACAAGAACATCGAGTTTATCGCAAGACTGGAACGCACGCTGTCAAATGATCATCGAGAGTGTGCTGAAGACAGGTGGAAGTTTATCCGCACTACCATTCAGACGGAAGCAACTCTGACCTATGGTAAGAAGGAACGCAATAACACAGACTGATTTGAGGCGAACATTGCCGAAATGGAGTCAGTTCTTGATGTCAAACGCAAAGCATTCAACAAGTACAAGCAGCACCCATCTACAAAAAAACTTGCAGTAACTGAAGTCGGCACGGGGTAACGTCCAGAGAACAGCCCGCCGCTGCGCGACCGACTACTGGGTCCAGCTGTCAGAAACCATTCAACATGCCTCAACTAATGGCAACGTCAGGGCAATGTACGAAGGCATCAAAGAAGCTACTGGAAAATTTGTGAAGAAATATGCACCCATAAAATCCAAGACTGGTGAAGTCATCATTGACAAAAGCTAGCGAGATGGGTAGAATACTACCTCGACTTGTATGCCAATCCATCGTCACTTTCGCAAGACGCAATCAGTACGTTAGAAGACCTTCCTGTGATGGATGAGTTAGACTATGAACCAACCTTAGATGAGCTCAGCAAGGCCATTGCTGCTCTAGCATGTCGGAAGTCTCCTGGTGCGGATGGGTTACCTCCCGAGCTAATCAAGTGCGGAAAACCAGCGCTTCTGAAACCACTCCACGAACTCCTGTGTTGGTGTTGGAGAGACGGCAAAGTACCACAGGATATGAAGGATGCAAAGATTGTTACACTGTACAAGAACAAGGGAGATCGTAGTAGTTGTGATAGTTACCGTGGTATATCTCTCCTGAACGTAGTTGGCAAGGTCTTTGCCCGTGTTATCCTTGCCCGCCTACAGATCCTTTTGCCGTGAGGCCCAGATAGCGCGCTCCCTCAATTGTGGACAAAATCCAACAGCAGGAAACAGAGACAGGAAGCTCAGGCCCAAGAGCAACCAACTCACTTCGTATGTCCAGCTTGTGGGAGAGACTGTCATGCTAGAATCGGACTGCTGAGCCACTGAAGATGCTGTACTTTACTCCAGTGATTCCATGCTCCATGGCGCTACCATTGTCTCTCGAGACAGACGGATGCCATAGATAGATAGATAGATAGATAGATAGATAGATAGATAGATAGATAGATAGATAGATAGATAGATAGATAGATAGATAGATAGATAGATAGATAGATAGATAGACAGACAGACAGACAGACAGACAGACAGACAGACAGTGCGGCAAACGATTGCGTTGACTAATTGTATGTTTTGCAGTGGCTGTGTGTCCCTTTCCTGCTGATGAATCCCTATTCAGATGACATCACCACCACTGCATTAAACTTCACATACCAAGGCCCCTGGGTCAGTCCTGTTGACTCTGACAGAGCATGGAGGTGGATTGATCAAACTTTGTCATTGGTGAGAGCTTTTCATGTACAGCACACGTGCCTATAAAAAGCTCAAATTGATTTTTTTTGTGATATTACTACTAAGTGAGATCAGGATAAACCTTTTCAAAACGTTTTCCACCATTAACGTGATCCGTGCCTTGGTGACTATATTGTAAGTATTTACAGATGAGGGATATCTTATTTTAGATTTTTGGAAACTTGGCCTGCCAAGACTACTACCAGAGGATCTTGTCAACTTCTTCTTCAGACAGTGCCAGGAACATTGGATTGATTGCTGCTCCAATTGTCATAATCTTTTCCATCCCATCTATCTTGATCGGAGCAGTCGCAGCGTCCACAGGTACGGAAGTAGAAAGTGAACATTTTACTGTGAATCAGTGCACTTTGTCAGTGTTCAAACTTTATGTCTTGCAATAGACTGGAATAAGACGGAATATGGATCACCATCTCCATTAGAGCGCCAAGAGACAAGTCTGATCATGCCGATTGCTTTGCAATACCTCACCCCAAGTTATATATCTATTATCGGTATTTCTGCAACAACTGCTGCCGTGATGTCATCCATTGACTCACTTTTATTAGCAGCAACTTCTCTCTTTGTGGCCGACATTTACAAGAGTATCTTGAGGACGAAGGTAAGACAGTTTTCTACAGCTTTCCAAGGGTAAAACAAATGTCCGATGCATTTCATTGGCCATGTCTTTTATACCTGCAGGCATCAGAGAGAGAACTACAGTGGGTAATCAGAATCTCTGTGATGTTGAGTGGCATCACAGGCACATCACTCATCTTTCTCAAGTTTAGCATTATATCATTCTGGGTCCTCGGCTCCAGCATTACCTACATCTGTGTGTTCCCTCAACTCATCTGCGTCCTCTTCTTTGATGTCGCCAACGGCTACGGGGCCATGGCGGGCCTCTTAACTGGGGTGGTGTTGCGACTTTTGAGCGGCGAGCCATCTCTGGGGTTGCCCGTTAACCTCCACTTGCCTGGTTGCACACTTGAAAATGGAGTTTATGTCCAACGTGCACCTGTTAGTACTATATGCATGCTTTGCAATTTTATCTCCACTTTGCTGGTCTCCTACTTAGCTTCACTGCTGTTCAATAAAGGACTAATCCCAGAAAGATTTGACATATATAAGGTGAAAACCCATCAGTCACAACAGATTTCTATGTTAGCAAGCAGGGGTACTGTCATAAAAGACAAAGCTCAAACACCTGGAGCTCAGAGTGAAAATGAAGTCATGTTGGAAGAATAATGTAAAAACTGCCATGGTGAGATGTAAATCAACTTGATGAAGCAAGATGCGTTGGAATGAACTATGTTGTTTTGTGTACTAAGTGTACAGTGGATCCCCGCACACTCGTGGTTCAGCACCTATGTCAAGTCAAATGTATTTAAATAGCCCTTAATCACAGAAATGCCTCAAAGGGCTTCACATGGCCACAGTTGACAATTATTGTCAACATGCCCCGATCTTAACTCCCAGGAGGGAAAAACTTACAAAGCACCTATTTAAGGACACTACTGTCATTCTTGATAAATGTACCATTACATTCAAGTGATTCTGTAATGAATCTCGATGTCACTGAGTTCCTATCACCCCCAAATAGTGGGGTTGCACTGTACATTCTCACAAATATTTTGAATAAAACCACACTCAAACCTGTAGTTGATCAATAATAATACATATATTCATAATATTTTGCTTAGAACACCTCTGAGAAATCAAAGTATTCAAGTTCGACAGGCTTAGAGCTTGGCAACGTAAGAGGGCTGTCGGAGGCTTCACTCCTCCGAACAGTGAGGAAGCGGATCCATTCATATATCTGAGTAAGTAAACCCTGAGTTGAGGGAATCTGAGTTACCCGTTCCAGAAAGAGAGGTAACAAACTCTGGGTCAGTTACATACTCTGTGAACATAACCTGCTCGCTGGCAGGTTTACTATAAGAGACCCAGAGTTTCTACCTGTCTCCTCCCACACAAGAAAGCGGTTAATCATGGATTGTCCGTTCATTCAAAATCCGATTGACATCGAAGCCGTAATAATTCAAAGCTGTCTTCCCCTGGCTGGCTGACTCGTCCTCGACTGTGATCAGATAACTTGAATCATGTTGATTACCGCTTTCCTGTGGAACAATACAACTAAACCTTTGCTAACTTTATCTACTTGGTAAATTAACACAGAATAATAACAAGTAACTTGTCCTAAACACTTCAACACACATTAAGTAAATGTGTGAGGTAACTGGTATGCAGTTCCTTAAACAAACATTGAGTAAATATGGGATAACTTATATGCAACTACTTCAAACTGTATTTACACTTAACAAAGAAAAACAGTTCTGATCAACAACAATCTATGAACCAAACCTACAGTTAACTAAAAGGAATGAAGTTCCTTTGAACCAAACAAAGAACATTTCACCTATGCAAATAAGCTCTGCTCATTGTTAGTGAAGGCCTCTTACACAGGAACAAAACACACAGACAACATAAGGACAGGAAGGATACATATGGCTGACAGGGATCAAAAGACATCCCTATCACTAAAAAGGAAGAACCTAGATAAAAGGAAAGTCATAAACCCGTAAAGACGAGGCCTCCAAGTCTGGCAGGCCAAGGCTTTACTTAAATTATTCCAACAAATAGGTATTAAATATAGATTTGTTTGTGTAAAGTGTTAATGCACGAAGTATAGAATTCACTGAGAGGACATTGGAAAACAATATTTTGTTTGCGGTTTAAATTATTTGAAGTAGCCACTGAATTCATATATTAGTTTAAATGAATACTGAGTGTGTTTAATAGCTTAAGTCCATTTAAAACAATGAAATTAAAATCAAAGCAAGGTGCACGCAGGTGGATGTTCTGGAACCGGATACTCAGAGTCTCCCATCTCAGAGTAAGTCAACTCATAGTTCAGGGATAGACTCAGAGTATGTTGAACCTGCTTTCCGGAATACCCCCTGGACTTTATGTATTTATTTGTATAATTGATTACTTAGTTGGTTCGTCTTTCAGGGAGGGAACCGTTTGCACCACACTCCAGTCCAAATGGTGGCGGTAATGCTCAGTGAAAGCTGGTTGCCAACCGCCATTAAACACCAAAAAAGAAAAAGACAAAAACTACTACGCATGCACCAATTTGAATAAGTGGCGGGGAAGATAATAGCGCAAGTCTTACGGTACTTGCTAACAATTAGCACTTCATTAGTGAGAAAAAGATGGTGGAAGGTCCTGGGTGTACATTAAACGGCGAGAGGATAAGCGCGAGGATCCAGAAAGGACAAAGAGTCAAAGAGATGCGAGGCAGCATGTTCACAACGAAGGTATGGTGTCCGCAATAGACGTTTTTAGTCGACTGATATGTTGCAATAGCAACCAATGCACTTAGTAAACAAAAATAACAAGTAATCGTCTGGTAAAAATCAGTGCAACTCGACCACAACTTCTCCGTAGTGACGTTCGTGTGTTTGCAGGGATTCAAGCTGGAAAGAAACCACGCCATCCAAAGGCTCAAAGGCTGTCAGTACACCGGCGTCGACACCTTGGGGAAGGAGCTCTTCTTGTATTTTGGCCCTAACGCGTTGAGGTAAAGAATGTGATTAGGCAGTGGTTCTAATCATTCGTGTCCAAAGTGGCACTGTAACACAGTGACAAACGTGCGAAGGTGATGTTTTACTATTACGTAAATTTAGCAGACACATGATTAGGTACAACAATGTACTTTATCAAGTGATCGACTGGCTCATCTCATGGACCTTGGACACGTAAGTCAGGTCTACAAACACACCTTTTAAAGAATACAAACACATGTATAAAAATCAACGCATTGAGGAAAGCAATGCAGCTCAGTGGCCTAGTAGTAGAGTGTCCGCCCTGAGACTGGAAGGTTGTGGGTTCAAACCCCGGCCGGGTCATACCAAAGACTATAAAAATGGGACCCATTGCCTCCCTGCTTGGCACTCAGCATTAAGGGTTGGAATTGGGGGGTTAGCTCACCAAATGATTCCCGAGCGCGGCACCGCTGCTGCTCACTGCTCCCCTCTCCCCCAGGGGATGGATCAAAATCACATGGGGATGGGTTAAATGCAGAGGACAAATTTCACCACACCCAGATGTGTTTGTGACGATGATCATTGGGACTTTAACTTTAACTTTAAAGCAAGAGCAACGGACGACAACAAAAAATATTTAGATAGTTTAGAGTTTAAACAATCTTGTTTTTTTTATTGCTATTTATGATGCAATTAGTTTAAAAATGTTTTTACCAAACAGAACCAATAAAATTAACCTGTATTAAAATAAAAAGTATCTGAGTTATTATATATAATTGTTTTGGTTTCATAGGTTAGTATTATGTTAAAATAAAGGTAAATGAATTAATATGGAACAGTTTATTTTTTTTACTTACTAAACACTTTGATTTGCAGTTTTTTTTAAGCATTCATTATGACAGCGCCACAATTTTCTACCAAACAAGTTTGTACTGTAAGTCATGTCTGATTACAACAATAATGCAAGTAAATCGGTGGTTTTATTACTTCAATGTTTCATGGTTCATAAAACAATCATATGTAAACATATGGACTGCACGTCTCAAGCACTGAATTTATCTAGATGGAAACTGAGAAAAAATGGATGAATTGGATAAAAATAACCATATAATTTATATTAGTTTATTCAAAAACAGATGCCAATATTTTCAAGGGACAGTGCAGTCAGCACAAACGAATTATGTTTCAGTTACTGGTGGTCTGGTCCATGATGTCAGAAAATAGGCAACTGCTTTTTTTTTTTTTTTTTTTTTTTTTTTTTACATTGGTTTCCAAAGTGAAAGCAGGTTTTTTTTTTTTTGACTGAACAGATAATCTTGGATGCACACACTTTTTTTTAAAAACAGAGTTATATATTATATTATATTATATTATATTATATTATATTATATTATATTATATTATATTATATTATAACGGGGAGCTCGAGGACCAGAGCTGGACGTCCCCTGATCTAATAAAACCCAATATAAGAGCTTAATCAAAAGATACCTGCCTCCACAAAGAAAATAATGCTCACTTTTGATTGACTCTCTGCCATGGTGACTCTGCAAAAGCCGTTTCCCTGCTTATATCACTTGTTAAATATTTGCTTTCATACTCTTCACTAAAACTGAATCCTCTATTAGAGTCCACTTTGGCATGAATGGCTCGATGCGAATCAACGGTGCTGAGAAGAAACATAGCGTTGGCAGCGGCTCCGTCCCCGTGCTCGAAATCCACCTGGACAACGACAAAGTGTGCTTCTTTGACAGTACGGTGGAATTGAGGTAAGCCCAATATCTGACTGGATTGAGGTTCCATGAGTTCACCTTGGGTAGCAAACCCCGTCCGGTGAGCCTGCCCAAAGTGATTTAACTCGATGTAAGTACGTGCGTGTGCTTGTGTTCAAGTGTGTGTTGAATTTTTGTGTTCTCACAGGTTGAGTGGTGACTGCGAGAAGCGTGTGCAAGCCCTTCAGTCCCTGGACGTGTGCTCACCCGTGTTCATACCCTCACGCTCGGCTGAGGCGGCGAGATGCCACGGCGGCAGGATGCTCTGTGATGTCCTCCTGGACCAGGCCGTCATGCCGGGAGTGGGGAACATCATTAAAAACGAAGCTCTTTTCGACGCGGGCCTACACCCGGCCGTGAAGGTATGGATGATGGATGATGCGCAGCTGAAAATGGTGGTTTGGAAAGTGAGACAACCAGAGACTCTTTGTAGCTTTCTGGTATTTTATCGAGTGATGTGTTTCAGTGGGGGGGCTAAGACACAGAAAGTAATGCAATGCTGCTGGAGAAACTGAATCATTTGGAGATTTGATATGATTTCAAATATAAAAAAAATATTTATTTTTATTTAGAAATGTCGTATTAAAAAAACTGGAAAATGTAGAATACTGTACAGTCATCCCATTTGGCCCACGGGCCAGACTTTGAACATGGCTGCGTTACACATGGTAATAACTCACTGGGGTTGTGCCTTCCTCAGGTGGAGCAGCTGTCGGAGGAGCAGCTTCACCATTTGGTAAAGATGACGCGTGATTTCACTCTTCTCTTTTACAAGGTGAGATGACACTCCCTTGCTAGTGTTACATTTTTTGTGTATTTTTTAAAATCACATTTTTGTAATTTCCTGTATTTATTTTCAAATATTTTATACCTTTATTTTTTGCTTATTCTGTATTATTTTATACAAATTTGAGCATAAGATGACATATATAATGGATAAAATAATCCATTATATATGTCATCTTTGTGTATTCTGTCTACAACCCATGATTGTTTCCGCATAATAAATATCAAAGAAACATTTACATATATCTTCGCTTTTTGGTGAATATGTAGTGATTTTTTTTTTTTTTTAAATAAAGGAACACATTTACTATTTTTCTCATGTATTTACAATTACCTCAAATGTGTGTATATTAGATAGTGTTTTTTGTCTATCTGTTTTATTTCTGGCAATTTTTTCCACCGAAAAGTTAGACTGGAGTTCTAATCCTAAACCCCAAATTTATGATGAACATATCTTACAGTTTAAAAAAAAAAAAAAAGGTGCCACATTCTTTAGAACATTTTTTTTTTTTTTTATAGCCCTTTTTGGGTAAGATGACAATTTCTGTAACCTGCAGATAGCTTGTTTGCAATTGATGATTTAGTCCATATGCTGTCCATATAACTTGAACATGCTGATGGCGTCATCTGGCCTTTTTACACACTACCCTCTCCTCAATGTCTCTACCAGTGTCGCAAGTCTGGCTCTGCGCTGAGCACACACTACAAAGTATACAAACGTCCACGGTGCGGCCGCTGCTCTGGCGCTGTCACCGTCTGTCGTCTCGGTGACAACGCCAGGAT
Organism: Syngnathus scovelli; assembly: GCF_024217435.2. NCBI lineage: Eukaryota > Metazoa > Chordata > Actinopteri > Syngnathiformes > Syngnathidae > Syngnathus > Syngnathus scovelli. The sequence continues at coordinate 14,234,242 of NC_090847.1, forward strand.
GACGTACTTCTGTGAGCGCTGTCAAAAGCGTGACACCACCAGCATCTACATCAGGTGGGAACTAAACATTGTTTTTTGGGTCCTGAATGAAGTGACCGGTCAATGTGGGATTTTAATTAGTTTGCTTAAATAATGGTTTTCTTAGAATAACTTGTTTTGGTGGTAAACTACCTTCCACGCTCAAAGAGCTTCCTTTGAAAGATACATTTGGCTCAAAATTAACCCACTTGGGGTCAAAAAGGGACCGATCAACTACTTGGGTCAATTTGACCCAAACTTAGTTGATTATTTGTTTTGTTTTTTCATTCTTGCCACAAAACAAAAGGATAGTTTAGAAGCTTGTGTTTTATAACTACACATAGTTAAAATACTACTTAAGTCAGCTATGGAACCATTTTTCTGTCTTCAACAAAGCTTTACGGATAGAAGGTTTCAGCTCTGAGAAGCCATCTTTTGCAAGCAGATGGGCTTGGCGGGGAGCAGGGAAGTGTTTCCGACACCACCAATGTGCGTGTTCAGTGTATGTTTGCCAGACAGAGCTTGGGCTCAACACCTCCTGGCTGGTGTTTGTGCGAGGCTTAGCGAGGGCTCCCCGCCGAAAGCCCTTCAAACACATTACACAGCTGACAGATCAATCTGCGAGGGAAGTTTGCTGTCAGCAGCCATCAGCGCGACTCTATCCTTCATCCATCTCTCTGTCCATCCTCACCATGATTGGCGGTCTTCTTGTCAAACATAGAGGAGCTTCATGTTGCGGCACTTATATTTAAATGCACGCCGCCTGCTACTGGTGTTGCCTCGCCAGCTGCTACAAGTGTAAATGTTTAGTTGGCTTCCTCCTGCAGTTTGTGTATCATTTTCTGGGTGGTGGCTTGGGTTGGTACTTTTTTTCCATTTTGCAGTATTTTTCAATATTGCTGTGGTAGTATATTTACAAAATTCTATGTGGCCCGTGAAAGTGAATCAAGCATGCCTATGATGCTTGCTAAGCTCTGTACCAACATTTCAAATTGTCTCATATACTAAATAATAAGTTTACAGACCCCGTTATGACAGTAACTTGAATATTTCAATAAACTACGATTCTTGATTTTTGATTTCAAAAATATTCATCAAAACAGTCAAGAGTACAGTATCTTTTATCTTATATCTTGTTTGTGATAAAATAACCAGTTAATACATAACATACTGGATGTGAAATATTCCATTCCTTACCTTTGTGTTTCTTATTGTTATTCTTAAAGTGAAAAAAAAAACATTTTTGTATTATTATTGATAGTTTTTCTTGAAATTATTACTGATATTTCTGTCTTATTATTAACAAGAAATAAGTGCAGTAAAATAAAATTGTTGTTTTTTTAAATGGCAAAGTTTTATTTTGAGGTCTCATGTTCGCAGTCAACTTCCTGTCAGAAACACCCTGATTGGCTGGGCAAGCAGCGGGGGAGCAGCCAATGAGAATGTGGCAAAGAGGGAGGAAGAGGACTGGGCATGTCACCTGTGCACACTCCTGAACCGGCCCGCCACCAAAAGCTGCGACGCCTGCCTCACTCCCAGAGCTCCGGGTAAAAGTCTTGTTAGTTTGTGTAATACATTTATTTTTTATTTCGGCAAGTACATAATCAACACTTATTTCAATTTCATTTCACATTTTGTTTTACATGACTTGATGTATATACATTTGTTTTAGCAGTATCACACTCGTGTTGAATTTAACAATGATCATTTGATCACTATATAATGATAATGTTATATTTTGCTAGCAATTCATGTTTCGAGTTTGGATGCTTTGAAATGGCCCAAAGGGAAAAGTTGTGGGACTCCTGGACATGGCAATGTTGTCTAATATTGTTTGTCATAAAAGTGTGCATTTAACAAGCTATGTTTTGAGCGGAGCTTCAGAATAAATATGAAATGTCTCTCGCTTCCTCTGCAGTCCACAGAGAGGACGCCCCTGCGCCCTGCTCCACCGATCTGGTGCGATACACCTGCACTGCCTTCACAAAACCCCGAGAGGAGCGCAAACTGAACTGGCGCTCCGCTTTCGGGACGTCCACCCTGCTTTTCTCTGATTTAAGCGAGGTGCCTGAGCTGTCTCACGGGGAAATGCCGGCCTCATCCAGTCGGCCATGCAAGAAAATGAGAATTGATGGCGGTCCCTCTAACAAGTTGGGGTGAGTGACTCGCTCATGAATAACAATAATAAAAGCTTCCCAAGTATGAGGGTACTCAACTTTCATTTTCAGGTTATTCCCACTCTAACGAGACAAGTTTCATCTCCTCCTTTAGTGCACACACAACAGTAACAACACATCACGGTCCCGCCGGACCCCCTCACTTGCATCACACGTGCATCAAAGTCACAATATTAAGAGAATAAAATTGGATGTTTTTTTTTCTCTGTGCCATTTATGCTCATTTGTGTCATTTTGAACATATTAGAATTGTCATAGTAATGCGAGAATAGTGTTTTTTTTTTTAAAAACATGGCATCATCTCACAAGAACAAAATCATAAAGTCGTAATTACATATGAGTAATTTACTTTTCCAAGAGGAAAGTGCCATTTCAGGAAAATAGTTTTACTTAAAAAACTCACGCTGTTACAAGAATAAAATAATATACAGCTGCCCCTTGGTATTTGCGGGGGTAAGGACCATGCTGGCCTGCAAATAGCAAAACTATGCTAATAATTGATGATGATTATAATTGCACTGGAGTTAAAAAAAAACATCTTTAAAAAGCAGGGATATACCACCAAAATTCCACACATTTTTTTGTGCCTTAAAAATTAAAAAGAATAATTTTTTTGGTGAGGGGAAATCCATGACTATCTGGGGGTCCACTGCATTTTGCGATAAAACCTTCAATCTCTGAGAAATAAAGCTTTTTTTTTTCTGGAGAAAACACTTTTTTGAAAGAATAAAATCACTATTGAGTAAAAAGACTCCATCCTGCAAAAAAAGTATTTTATTATTTTATAGCTGTTTTGTCTCTTCTGTTAGTGTGCACACAACTGCAGGGATGGAGCGCAGCCCCTCCAGCCCCAGCACCCCCCCTTTGTGTGCATCCCACGGTCGCCCAGCTCTCCTGCGAGTGGTCCACAAGGACGGTGACAATAAAGGACGACGGTTTTACGCCTGCACACTTCCCCGCGAGGCAAAATGCAACTTCTTTCAGGTGAGAAGTCACACTCCTTGTGTCTGCACATTTTGCTGATACGAAGGATTAGTATTAGTTCTATTAGTCCTCCGATTTTGAATTAGACAAAATAATACAATATTTTTCTGAAATAAATGTGTCTAATATTACAAATTTAGTAAAAATAAATCACTTTTTTTCTTGAGAAAAATATAATAATTTTTTCTTGAAAAAAATAGTTTCTTCCTTGATTGCAACTTTTTTCTCAGACAAACAAATGGACGGTTATTCTCATATCGTAATTTCTTTCCAGACAATAATTGTTACTGTGTCAAATTTTAATTGGGAATTGTACAACTTTCTTGTTGTAATATTGACTTCTAGATGTTTTTCTTGAATAAATCAGTTTTTTTTTTTTTTTTTTAATACCAAATAAGCTTCCCCCCCCACATTTTTTTTTTTTTTTTTTTAAATTGCAACATCACAATTCAGCAAGTTTGTGTTTTGTTTTTCCAGTGGGCTGACTTGCATTTTCCCTTCTGTCACCATGGCAAACGATGCGTTGTGAGGACTGTGCTCAAGCTGGGACCCAACAACGGCCGCGACTTCTACACCTGCGGCTTCCAAAAGGGTAAACAGTGCGATTATTTTCAGTGGGTAGAGGGCGGACTTGGCCTTTCTATCCTGCCAGGCTGTTAGCATTAATTTAGGGCTAAATTATGTTTAATTCATGACAAAGAAACACGTTAAAGTACCATACTTTCAAAAAGGATGATATTGTAGCATAAATGTGTATTTACTTTTCTTCTCAATAGTGTGTTATGAAGATTTGATATATTTATTAAAGACGCCAAACAAAGCCTTTCGTCACAATTGTTACTTTATTGTTGACAATTTCTCTTCAAACCTTTGGTTTTTTTTTTTTAAAAACAGTCCACTGACTTTATAAGTGGTACATCTGACTCGTTGTCAGACACCATGTAGTGAAACTTCAATAAGCCTGGCACCTTGTTACAAGCTGCACCTTTTTAAAAAGAGCAAAAGCAAATCATTGGTTTGTTGTTAGGGTATAAAAAAAAAAACAAGTAATCTTGCTCAACATCTTTTTTGTGCCTGTCAATAGCTGAACTATTGGGTTGTCAATTACATTCACACGTACTTAATGATTCCTCTGGGGATGTTTCATATGGATTTGCGTTGGATGTTTTGGTGAGTGATGGAAAAGTTATCTTTGTAGCCTCTGGGTTTCTGTCTTTCTGCTATTCACGTTTGAAACAGTTCTGTGGCACATTTTCATGTTTTATGTACTCTTGGCTTCAAGTTGTAATACAGGTATCTCATTTAAGGCTTTCAAGTGATTCAGAATCAAGTTTTGGACTCTGGATATGCCCAATAAAGTCAACTTAAAAATAGCTGCAGATTTTCTACAATAATATGACTTATTCATCAGCCACAGTGTCTTCCTGGTAGATACATTGTGGCTGATGAACAAATGAGATTGTCAGTATGTCATGATCAGACTAAATTATAATGTTTATGCATCACCCTAGGTACTTGTGCTTATTTTACCAACAGAACAGTTAACACTGTAGGCTCTAAAACCCTGTTTTTAGATTTTGCCCCAGTCAAAGACATTCCTCAAGTTCCCTTCAACACAGCTGGCATTATGAAGTACAGTTTACATTTTTCCATCTCTCACTTGAAAATGTAACCAATCTTATATTCGTTTTACTTTTAAAGCCAACAATTTGTTGAATATTGTCTCTCAGGTAAGTAAGAATCATGTTTGGCATTCTGGCACATTTAGTGACATCCATGTGTGTAAGTGAATCCAAACACTCACCATAATGGCCTGTTGCGTTAGCACAGATGATCGCCCCAAAAAAGTCAGCGTAATGCCTCTTAATCCTGGAAATGGCCATCTTGCAGGCTGCCGAGGGATCCGTCCCGGCCCTCATCAGCTCTACCGCCAAGTAACTGTCGGCAGTGTGGAATTGGACAGGCATCAGGCCAACTAATGAGCGCTTGTCACGGCCGCTAAGCGAGCTGTCTCAGTAAGCTTGGGGTGCATCGCTGTCCCTCAAGGCGGAACACTATACATTCTTCATAGGACAAATTAATGTACTCCTAGGTCAGTTTTCTGCAATTTCAAGAATAAAACTGCAGTTTTGACAAAAAGTCACAATGTTACACAAAAAGTTCTTCAAAAACGTCTACAAGAAAAAGGTAGTAATAATATGACAAAAACGTGATCTTTTAAGATAGTCGCAGATAAGAAACAGTAGTAGTCAGTAGTAGTCAAGGTTTTCTGCAAATAGTAATGTTTTGAGAATAAAGCTGTATTTTCTTAAGAAAAAAAGCTGTCATCTAGAGAAAATAATTTGTATTTTTTCCTCAAGTCAAAAGTCAATCTTATGGGAATTTAGTTGTTTTCTTATACATAATGTTCTAATCTTACAATAAATGTATTTTTGAACAAAACTAATGTACGTGAATCCACTGTATCCCCCAACAAAATTAGTAATACTAAAAAAAATAGTATTCATAACCTGACTACTTTTAGATAGTTATGCTTGCACAGCAACATTGGAAAGCTTACAAAAATGCATTTTCAAATAAATAAAGATGTTCCTTTTTTTTTCCTTTCTTGAACTTAAAAGCCATAATCTTGAGAGGACAAAATAAACAAAACAACAACATCCATCCATCTATCTGCCAAGGGTTCCCGAGGGTCGCGGGCGTGCTTGAGCCTATCCAAGCTGACTTCGGGCAGTAGGCAGGGGACACCCTGAACTGGTTGCCAGCCAATTGTAGGGCACACAGAGACGAACAATCATCCGCACTCACACCTACGGGCAATTTGGAGTGCTCTATTGGCCTACCACGCATAATTTTGGGACGTGGGAGGAAACCAGAGCAACCAGAGGAAACCCATGCAAGCATGGGGAGAACATGCAAACTCCCGGAAAAGAAAAATCTCATGGAAAAAAGGTGAAATCATAGGAACTTGAACTAAACACAAATGTTACTGTTATACTAGCAGCATAAAAGCACAGAGGAGCTACCTGGGCAGAAAGCGCATCATGAGGTCCCCATCTCCAGTAGCAGCGGCAGCTCCTGCCAAGCTGTCAGCGTATGCTCCCGCACCCACTATGGGAGAGTCTCCAACTCGACTGTGTTGGCATACAAAATGCCTGGACATGTATATTTGCCACTGAAGCCACAATAATTTACAAAGTCCTACCCTGGAACTTTATGAGTGAGCCCATTCGTGGACGTCCCTGCTGCCACGTGGCCGTATTGATCAAACGCGATTATACCTGGTAAAAAACAAACAAACAAACAATTGTACATTACTAAATTGGAGGCAATCTGAAATGATCATCCAGCTCATGCAAATCCATAAAAACCCACCTATGGTGTCGTGGGAGCGAATATTAGTAGGAAGGTGCTTTTTTGATTGAAGCTGCACTTGGGGTTTGTAGGGAGGACACGATTTGGATGGGTTGGGAAAAACATTCTGAGGAAAAAACAGGATTTGAATTATTTATATACGTTCATTTTTTAGTTTTTTTTTTAAATAGTAAAGAATGTGACTTACTGATTACATATATGTTTAATTAAAAAGGCCCTAGAATAAGTTAGGTAGGTTAGAAAAATAGCCACCAAAATATTTCATATTTCATCAGAAATGAGATCAGCCTTGTGCCAATGATAATATAAAATCATATATGCCTATGATTAATATTAGCTCCTTTAAGAAAGAAACATTGTCCCTTAGTTGCTAAAAAAGCAAAACAAAAAAGACTCATTACAAACTAATTACAAACAGAACACGCACACAAATAACATCGATATATATATATATATGTATATATATATATATATATATATATATATATATATATATATATATATATATATATATATATATATATATATATATATATAGTATAGATATAGAAAAACAAGTGAGTTAAGTACTTTCTTGGGTCTATACTTAGAAGGTCAGGATGAATCAAACCAATGAAACAAAAAACTTCTAACCCTAACAAACCATTTTCTTCCCACAAATAACATAATTATCAGCATGCCAGTCGAGTTCAATATCTTTTTGTAGCAGCATGCCCGGAGCAAACACTGATCAACATACTGGCACACTTACCTTTCGGTAATTAGGTTGGCAGTTGCCCTTCAGCCACTGTGTAAAAATATCCAGCGACTTGACGGTGGTCAGGTCCTCAGCGATGAAGCCCATGTTTTCTGCGAACACCGTCGCTGCAAAAAAAGTTGACATATGGCCTTCTTAGAATTTGTTGACAAGAGCCAATTTTACAGCCCTAATTTGCTCTCGTAGCAAAATATAATCGCAACTGAGGAGCCAGATACGGTCCAACAGGCGTTAACATGCGTCGGATGAAACCGGAGCACTCAATAGATGCCTTCAGGTTGCTTTAAATTAGTTTAGGAATAAATTTCACCCAGGGTGGCTTCGAACGCCAATTTAATCACAAAATGTAGGATAATGAACACTTATGAGAGCCTCTGCCCATTTTGTGCCGTTCACTTTTTTATTTTCAGGTCAATTTTGGCTATGTTGAATCCAAATCAGTCAAATTTGCAGGGGGCGATTCATATTTGTTTATGCCATTTTGATCCCACCTTCATGTTAACATCAAATAATGCAATCCTTAAAAATGTCCATGCGGACACGTGCTGTTGTGGTACACATTACACTTTTTGTGAAACAATCCCAAACTTTAGCCAATTTGTCTTTTTCCTTTTTCCAGACTCGCCGCCAACACGCCAACCGACTTCTTCACAAAATGGTTCATGCGGCTACATTAACGTTGGTCCACTTGGAAAGATGAAGCTTTGAGGTAGTAGTCTTTTATTGAGTCCTTTTTTTGTAATAGAATTATTCAGCTTAGTCTATGAATTGCTAAATAGTACTTGTTTTTCATTCACTTGTGTTATATTTTTGGCTTCGTGTTTTTCAAATATTTACTATATTTATGATCTTATATTAGTTAAAGACTACGACGCATTCTAACTCGGAGAACCCCGGTACTACTTTTTGAGTTTCCCACCAGACGGCAATACTTTTGACCCCATTCGGAACATACAGAAGAATTTCATACCATTTTACGGTTTGTACAAGGGCACGACATGACTGAAATGATTACTGTCGCTGTTTATTTCAACTAATGGTATGCACTCTCATTATCTGAGAAAATACGACACCTAATCAGTCACTCCATTGGCAAGCAAAGATGGCCGTGACAATACGCTCCAATTTAAATCGAGTGCTGTAATGTTATAGGAGTGATTGGTTGTCGTGGGGAATATCTGCGACACTGGTGGGATTTTCCCCGACACATAACTGAGGCTTCACAGAGTTAAATTGTCTGAGGGGGACACAAACCAAAGAGAAAATATCTCGTTAGTGGCAGTTCTCCTGGAGAAAATGCCTTAACGATGGCAGGAGGTCAAAGAAGAAATGTCCAGACTGAATACACATATGCAGGAGAGCATTTCTCAAATATGCAGGACATTGAAGATCACACCTTATGATTCGGCTGTTGTTTTAACTACACGGAACCTACAATATGGACGGATCCGACAGCTGAAAGAGAGAGGGAAAAATATCGGCTGGTCTGATGGGTCTCCATTTCTGCTGACACGTGATTAGTGTCAGAATGCGGTGGAAGCAACATGAAAGCCTACATCCGTCCTGCCTCGTAACGAGTTGCTTTCATGCATAAGATGTTTTCTTTGCTCTCTGAGTAACAACTGGATTTAGAAGCTACAACCTTCCCCTGTGTATTGTTACTGACCACAAACATCACGCTTACTTCGAGCTGGATATGGCACTGGCTCTATCGTCAAACCAGGCTTAGTGGTTTAAATTAAGATTTCATGTCATGGTTAGAATTTCAGATGATGGTGCCAAGTCCGAGTTAGGGTTCCAAATTAGGATTTCAAATGAATTAATTTAAATTATGATAATAATTGATAATGTTTTTAATCCAGTGTAAGGGTTTTCCAATTCATGTTTTATGGTTAGGGTTTCAAGCAGGGTTCAGTGTTTCAAGTTGAAGTTTTAGGTGAAATTCAGGGTTAGGGTTTTAAATCAGGCTTTTTGTATTTGTTTTCAGTCATGCTAGTCATTTAAATGATCCTGTCAATACAAGATTAGTGTCTCGAATTAGGGTTTTAAGTTTAGGTTTGGGTTTCAATTTAGGATTAGGGTTTCAAATTCAGGTTTTTGATATGGTGTTTTAATCCTGCTTTCGAATTAGGATTTCAAAATAGGGTTAAGGTTTTAGGTTACAGTTTCAGATTTCACTTGAGGGTTAGTGTTCCAAATTAAGGTTTGAAGTCTTGTTTAGGGTTTCAATTTAGGGTTAGGGAATAATTTTAAGCTTTTGAAATTTATACGGTGTTAGGGGTTGGAAATCAAGATTTCAAGACAGCGTTAAGGTTTCTAAAATGGGTAGGTTACATGTTGAAAATTGCTTTCTACGCAAATTGGAGTTGGAAATGCGTCTCAGGTGGTAAATTTCACACTCTGATTGTCATACCTGATTCTCCCACCAGCAAACTGTGCTCTGTGTGCTCCATCACAGCTCTTGCAACGCCAATGGCGTTCTTGATCCTCCTCAGGTCAGCCACGGCGCCCACCTCCATCGTGTTACTACTCATACAGACGCGGTTGACAGTTTCGCCCTCTTACTTTCTGGAATATATACTATATCTTTTTTACCCATTCATAATCATGGCATCCAGCGTAGTTTCACCGCTCTCGTCTGGGCTCCCACCGTAGCCCACACTTCCGCCGCATTGCTCCTTTTGACAGCGCTTGCACCCCGCCTCCACAGCGTCCAATACCGAGCCACCGGACTGTAGGACCGCCCACGCTGGACAGGGAACACAAACACATACCACTTTAATTGTTACTTGTGAATTCAGACTATTGTTTCTCAATACATTACAATTGTTTGAAGATATGTAATTGCTGAAAACGTGCAAAGACTGAGATGCAGCTTGCAACCAAGTATGACACTCTCAAGGCACTTGCATTTTGGATGGATCAGTTTTGAAGCCAGCATATTGGTCATCGTTAGTGGAAATCACCTGTCACCGTAAATCCATATTTCCAGTGGAGCTTCTAGTATTTTCTGTGCACCTTTCTTTTTCTTCTTGGGCATAGGCTTGTGTGTTTAATGCTCAGAGAGAAAAAAAAAACTCTCCAAATACATCCGTTTATTTTACTCATTTTGCTAGCATGTGGATTTACAACAGCAGCTTGAAATGTATCAAGAGTCAGTTATAGACGGATGTAATAGAGATATTTTACAGCCTCTGCAAATAAATAAACCCTAAGTACTGTAAGTTTTTTTGTTCAATTGTGCGGCACGGTCTAATGTGGCCAACGGACCTAGAGCAACTCAGTGCTTGGGGACCACTGGTATAAAGGAACAGTATTGTGCTAGTATCTGTCTACATGTGCTGCTTCACCATTTGTGCTCAAGTATCTGTTCCTTGATAATAATGTTATCCACTAAATTGCCATTTGTTGTGAAGCCGAGTCACCTGTTACCAAATAGTGCTCATAATGCAAGTTTAAAGTCAAATCTCTTGTTTTTCAAGGGACCACTGTATTACAAACACAAAGCTCAACGAATAAATATTCTTGTAAAATAACTACTATTTTGCCAGAATATTACATGTATTTTTTCTTATTAATTTTTAGCTTAAAAATGTGCCTGATCACAGACACAATTTGTGCTCACAAAAATTATTCTTGCTTTTGTTCTTTCACACTTGATGGCTGGACAGGTAGTACAAAACACAACAATTTGTATCCAAGCGATTCAAAAGCTACAGCTTTAAATTCACTCCTTCAACCGGGCACACATCCGCAGATGCCAAATTGCTGTCACAAGAAGATATGATGTAACTCGGTGGCAAACATCTTCTGTCGTCATTATTTTTTTATGCTTCCCTATGTCCACGTGTGTGGGGGTAGGGCTTCTTGTTGCTCCATGCCCAGTGTTGCACTGATGTTTTAACAGAAACTTTAGAATACAGCAAAATCTCAAGGCCGACAAGTTGCGCTTACTATAAGATACCAGTAGCACACAGCGAGTCAATTTGCCCGCTTTCACACCATCAGCCTCAGGAGGCTAGGGGGAAAAATGATGTACAGCCGATAAATTAAAGAATTTCCATCTATCAAGCGCAGGACATTTTTTCCAGTTAACTCCCATCTTGTCCAGATTTCATCTGTCAGCGCAGCTACGTGGAGCGCACCTGGCGGAAAGCCGCCTTGACAGATAAAATTCCGAGTGAATGCGAAAGTGTTTTCACTTACAATCTACGACTTTCTGGTGCATTATCCCCGACACACAAGCCAATGGAGCGATGGCAGCCCCTTCCTGGGTTGGCAGTTATGAGTCCCACTCGGTTTCAAACGCAGTCGCTGATGCTTAAGTTTCACATTATCACCAGATAACATAGCAGCTATGGATTTGAGTCGAGATCAAATCTCAACTCCCAAAATCCTTATGTGACCCCTTCAAATCTGCCTTTATTAATGTCCTTTATAAAAAAAAAAAAAAAAAAAAAAAAAAAACACTTTGCTCCCTCCATTGTCATTTGCTGTTAATGTGCTTAAAATTCCTCAATATACATTCTTTTAATTGTTCTGGTAATCTACTTTTGATTTTTTAGCTGTTGTATTTGCAAATGCATCTGGGTCCCACGCCTTTGCTTGTGTGACGCACTTAAGTAGTCCTGTGAACCAAATGTGCTGTACTGCCTTTAAAAATGGTACAAAAACTATGCTGATTGTTGTACATATCTCTGTGTGTGTGTGTGTGTGTATATATATATATTTATATATATATATATATGTATGTATATATATATATATATATATATATATATATATATATATATATATGTATGTATGTATGTATGTATGTATGTATGTATGTATGTATGTATGTATGTATGTATGTATGTATGTATGTATGTATATATATATATATATATATATATATATATATATATATATATATATATATATATATATATATATATATATATATATAGTGCATAACATATCTGCCCTCTAACCCACACGCACACACGCCTCTTACCAAATCAAACATAAATTGGAACTGTATTATACTGAGACAACACATTTTGATTAAAAAAAAACTTTGATTTTGAAAACTAGGTGTCACGCGCTCGTCCCATCGCACTTTCTACCGTAATTCATAGAAAATGGCGAAATAAAAAACGAAAGAGCGGTTTGCTTGACTTAGTAACTAACTAAGTCTTAGTTTAAAGGCGAGCTTCACTGCAGTTCTTTTTGAGTGGTGGCTGTTTTGACTGCAGTCAAAAAAAGAAAAAAGAAATATGAAATACCTGCAGCCGTCGCATTTTTGAAGCTCCATGTAGTGATAACCAGTGGTAGCGAGGCTTGTCCAAGCGTGAGCAGGCATATTAAAGAGAAAAGCAGCAGAGATGTCGGCATTCTGACCTTAAAGCACCGCACTCGACTCTTTAATTTTGTCAATTCATGCTCAACCGACAGAATAGTTTGCTTCACCTCTAATTTCAAATAAATTATGTTGCGCTAATAATAATGCCAAAATTTGGTTTTGCAGACACATCACAAGTTACTTCCTGATTACGTCACATGTTTGACAGGCATATTCTTAAAGGAGACGTGCCGTAAACCTGTCAAAAATAGTAAACAGCTACTGACAAGGACCATGGCATAATTTGGTTAAATTCAACAAAAACAAATAAAAGTGGCTTTATTATTGTCTAATACAGTGTAAGAAGTTTTAAAACTAGATGATTTGATTAAAATGGTAAACTGATGCAGGATAAAAGTCTGAAAGAACTAGCAAAAACTTTCAGTGAGATATTCGAATACTAAAAATCTCTTAGTTACAGTAAACTCCCCCCAGTTATATTGTGGTATTTTTTTATTGTTTAATAAAATAGTCACATTAAATGCTGCTAAAAAAATGACCATGTTTGTGTATGTTCTTCTGTGTGGTTTTTAGCTTTTAACTTTTCATTCTATTTATTGTATTTATTTTATTTTTTACCTTTTTGTATTCATCGGTTGGCACTTTTTAAATTTCGTTGTACATGTGTGACAATGACAATAAAGACCTATTCTATTCTATTCTTGCCTCAGATCCCTGGGATTAATTGTAACTAAAACTTGCTCCTCAAAATTTACAAATTCCTACTAAGATGAAATCATTAACTGGTAAAACTTCTCAAAGAAAAAGTTATTTTGAGCCTCGAAATGGAAAATAATTTCATGTAATCATTCTGAATATTTTTTTACACTTTGCATACTCCCCTACCTGGCCTAACCATGTATTCCCGACATGTCTTTGGTTTGGTTTCAAAGACACAATATCAGGTGAATTTCAGGGTTTTGACATGTCAATTCTGTGATTAACAGTCAACCTGTCAATCACAATAGACCTCACCTCTTGCCAGCTGTCGTTATTCCTAAAGAAATAAAAAACAATACCATTTTTATTTGTTACATTGTTATGTTCACCCTTCCTATGTGGGAGATTTTCTATTCATAACATCCATTGCATTGACAAGATTAGCATTAATTAGCATTGTAGCTATGGAACCAGTGGGTTCCCCTGGGCTTTTTCAATTGGAATCCTTCATCCAGGTGATATCATGGCTAGAGGCTCATTATTGACTTGCAGATTGACTCAGAGTGTTCTGGTTTAAGGCGGGCGGGATCGAAATTGCGGAGGAACAGCTCGGGGCCGGGCCTTTGTGGCGTTCCTCTCTCTAGGGGGGGGTCGTTTTTAGTGCACAGAAGCCTCAGGCGGATGTCTTGGCTTGGGATGCTCTGTTTGTGCTTGGCAAATATCAACAGGCGGACTTGTTGCTGGCCGTTTGTCAGTCTGCTGTCTTTGATGGCACATTGGAATTATACCAGTGACTGCAAAAAAAAAAAAAAAGTGTAGTGGAACGTATGGTGACGTATGCACACATCTCTCTCCTGGCTACTCAAGGTACGGGAGTCAAACTTACTTAAATTGCATATTTTAGGACTCGGGAACTGCTTGGTTAAATGTTAAGAAAAATAAGACTTTAAACTTAAATACTTGTCATTAACTCTTGTCTGTATACATTTGAAAATCCACATTTTCAATATATTTGATCGTTATTTTGATTTTTTAATTTTTTGTTTCTTGTGCAGGGGCTGCATCAGTTTCATGCAGAATCTGAACACGATTAAAATGGCAGCCAAGGATTATGCATTTGATACAATCGTGAAAAAGTGTAGAATAAGTATACAGTAACAAAGTGCTTAAAGTACAAGTATCTGAGCAAAATAGCCTTGATAGAAATTAGATCAGTCAACTTGCGCAATACGACAAGAGTAAACTCAAGCAAACCTGATCAAAAACAGACAATTCCAATTCCAAAGACTCTGAACTGGTTACCAGCCAGCTGCAGAGCACACATAGAAAAACAAGCGATATTATTAGGATTATTATTAACAATACTACGACTACTACTACTAATAATAATCATAATAATAATATTTTACCATTTTAATGATATAAACCCGCAGAGCCAACATTCTTTCAGTTTCTCCCCCAGTGAGAATGTTTACTGTGACTGAATAAATCAAACATGCAGTGCTGAGAAACTTTTTGGCATAAATGTGCTAACACGGCACTCCACCGCCTTCACACCACATGCTCATCCTGATTCCCCCCCACACACACACACACACACAGACACACACACAGAGACACCACACACACACACGCACACACGCGCACACACACACACACACACACACACACACACACACACACACACACACACACACACACACACACACACACACACACACACACACACACACACACACACACACACACACACACACACATCTCTCCTCAAAATAGCGTCTCTCCCGCCATGGGCCTCAAAGAGACAAGTGGATGGGCTACAATGACTTCCTCACAGCAAACAAGATCAAAAAGTAACAGCGAGCAGGCGGGTAGGGGGGGACTACTAACAATGTGGTCTGACCTTGAGGAGGTGCCTTTACATTATTCATACCATGCATACAATTTTCTCTGATATTTTATTCATTGTTCTTTTTTACTTTTAAACAAAATGCAGTCTTACAGATTGCGAGAAGAGAAAACAGATGAGAGCGCAGCGACTTAAACAACATCGCCACTTTGAAGTGATTACTTCAATAATCACTCACAAGCTGCTTGCTTATTTATTTTGTGCTGCAGAGATGAATCGGTATAGGAGAAAAGAAAACTAGTTGAAACATTTAACTGACTGGCAAATTTGATGAAAATGCAAAAATTACAAAGAATCTCAAAATATTTTGAATAAATAAAACGTAATGGAACAGAAATACACAACTATTACAATGTTTTTAAAAACATTAGGAAACTCATTAACATAAATAAAAAAATAAGATAAACAATAAAACAATAAAACAATATACATTTATAAAATACAAATACAAAATACACAAAATACAAACATGTGAATAATGTAAAACTATTGTTAAAAGATGTCATAACAGCCATAACAAATGTCATAGCAAATATTAGAAAAAGTATTGACAAAAATATTAGATGGAAATGCAAATATGCAAAATATATATGTAAAAATGTTAGAAAAAAGGCATACAAATAATACTTTGAAATGATAACTTGAACAAGCACAAGGTGCTTTATTATTTTATTTATTATTTGTTGTGCCAAAATCAGTTGGAATGTTGAACTGCCTGCACTCGTCATTTGCCCCAGACACAATGTTGCAATTAGAATAAAAAGGTTTTAAGCAGCATACAGGCCCCTATAAACAGGTAAACCTTCAGAGGAACTCTATTCTTTATTTTTTTTAACCTTTATTAAACCAGACAGAATATTAGGAACAGTTTCCTATTGTTACTAAGAAGAAAAAAATAACACATAGTAAATGCTCATTATGTGAAGTATGTTTTCAAAATATCAATAACGTATTTAAGAACAAATTTCAAAGTAGAAATAATTCAGATGAAAACACAAGGGCCATTTCACAGAATCATGGGACTTTGCTAACTTTCTCAACAAAAAATTGAATTACCACTAAAATGTGTGTTGGCCCATCTTGGGCCACTTTTTATGTTGTTTTATTTGTGCTGAACATCCCTTTGGTTAATTAACAGGATTGACAGTAATGGGAGTGAGATTTTTAGCATAGAATTATAGCCAATGCATGAAATCAAGACAAATCACAATCATGCTAGTAGGATGTTGACACTAAGTGCATTAGGGTGATTTAATAAAATGTTGCAATATAAAAATAGCATAAAAATGTGCTTTTGATGCATGAATCACTATCTTTGTCTTTCAAACTTGCTACAGCCTGCAAGGAAATTGCGTATCAGCGAAATCTGATGGATAATATGCATCTGAACACACAAATTAAAGAGCATTATAATACCAAAATAGCATAAAAAATATGTAAATTGTTGTTGGAATGCCAAATATATTAATCCATCAATTTTCAACGCCGCTCATCCTGTTCGGGGTCACGGGGGGTACTAGAGCCTATCCCAGCTGACATCGAGCGAAAGGCAGACTATACCCTGAACTGGTGACCAGCCAGTCGCAGGGCACAAAATATATCAACAAAAAATGTGAAATAAACATCCTAAGAAGGAAGAAAGGAAGAAATAGTCTGTGGGGACTCATTCGAGTTCAGAGAGGAACGTGAGCCAAATCTATCAGGCGTCACTTGGGGGAAAAAAACCTCCTCTCTGACGTTTATGACAACATTGTGGGAATCATTGTTAGTTTGTCTTTTAAGCGCAACCAAGAAATTCCAGTGAGCGTGCAAATTTATTGTGTTCCTTTTTTCTCTGTCACGTGGTGTTGACAAATACCTGAGCTAGCGTTTTGTTGAAAGCAACCTTCTTTGTTTAATCAAGGTCTGGTTTAATGAAATGACATTTAAACATTCATCATTGCCATGCATCCATTTTTTAGTAAAGCTTGCGCCTATCCTGTCAAAGAAGAGAGAGAGCACATAAATAGTATATAAACTGACTCCGGGCTAAAGGTAGACCACACCCTGCATTCACAGGGCACCACCTTACTAAGAACCCAAACATCAACTAAACAAAGTATAAATGGATTAAGAATACTATTTAATAACGACTAGTATAAACATTGTTCTGTCATGCTTAAGACAACATGATTCTGGTTCGTATTACATCTCGACTTAATTCTGCGTTTTCCCATTTTGGTGTCATGCAAGGTACTAGCCCAGCTCGCTGTCAGACACGGCGGATTAACAACAGATTAGCGCAGCGCCCGCGGGGAAATTCAGTCACGTGTGTGCCGCCATATCACTGGGAGGGAAACGTCAGGAAAATGACAAGTCATAAAAAATGCATAGCCAATCAATCAACTGTTAGCACAGTGGCGTTGCAAAAACACTGGGATTGATTTCAATGCTCCAAACGGGTGTTGAATGGCAGTCTTGGGATTTTTCGTTGACATGCAGTTTCACAGCCTGCTACACAATTTTGTAGTATGTCACACCTTCAGTGTTTTTTTTTTTTGTAAAACAGAGGTACCCAAATAAAAGACTAGTCAAGAATTTGAAATAAAGGGTTGGTAATTTTGGCAGTGTTGTCAAGACACAAAAAATTCCGGGGGCAAATTCTATATAAAGCCGTTGTATCTCCAAATTCAATTAATTAAAATAAATCAAGATGTTTAGACTTGGATTAAATTTCTTTGTATCCCAAAACATGTTATGTTCAATGACGTCTGAAGACTCTAGATTGTACAATTGCGTCTTTGAAGCCTTTATGATGATGATTGAGGAATTACCAAACGACATATTTTGGAATATTTTTGGAATTAAATTACTCTGCAATGGATACACTGTAACATAATTAATAAAAAGTCAACACAATGTTTTTCTAAAGAATCCAAGATATATGTTTTTGTAAACAAAATGTAATTTATCTTCTATGAACAAAGTATCACATACAATTTATAGTTCAGTGAATTTATGATAATGGATTAGTTCTGGAAACATCAAAGTCAATTTAAAAATCTGTTATAAATCAAATACCTGTTAAATATTTTTGGGAACATCAAAAAAAAGTTTGAGGCTTCTATAAATGTACTCTAGTATTAATTCTACATGATTTTTGGAAACATTCGATTGAACATAAGTGTGGAGTGTGTGTGTGTGTGTGTGTGTGTGTGTGTTCGTGTGCGAATGTGTGAGTGTGAGTGTGTTTTATAAACATCCATCCATCCATCCATCCATTTTCTGAACCGCTTAGTCCCCACGGGGGTCGCGGGCGTGCTGGAGCCTATCCCAGCCGTCATCGGGCAGTAGGCGGGGGACACCCTGAACTGGTTGCCAGCCAATCGCAGGGCACACAGAGACAGACAACCAAGCTCACTCACACTCACACCTAGGGACAATTTGGAGTCTTCAATCGGCCTACCAAGCATGTTTTTGGAATGTGGGAGGAAACCGGAGTGCCCGGAGAAAACCCACGCGGGCCCGGGGAGAACATGCAAACTCCACACAGGGAGGGCCGGAGGTGGAATCGAACCCGCACCCTCCTAACTGTGAGGCGGATGTGCTACCCAGTGCGTCACCGAGCCGCCTGTTTTATAAACATCAAATATAATTTCATCAAACAGAAATGTTTATATGTTTGTTTTTTGCTGAATGGCACACAATTCATATTGAGCTGCCTTGGAGTTTTCTCTAAACTATTCAAAGCATGTTGTTCTTCAACAATGTACAGATGCTCAGCTATTCTGAGCACCATTTATAATGTTCTCTGGCATCTTTTTGTCGACAACAGTTTGGTGATAAACGGGTTCCTAAACATGTAGCTCCTTTCCAAAACAAGCAATTAAAATGTTGACATCAAGCGATTACTCTTCCTTATTTAATTGCTGATTTCATCCATTTGAAAAAAGCAAGACATACGCAAATCTCAGTGGCTTGATCCCAATGCAGTGGTGCTTCTGATCCAGAGGATGGGGCTGAAGCATTAACCACAGTGCTGCCGTGTTGCCGGCCGGGCACATGCCCTCCAGTGCTAATGATGCTGCTGCCTCTCTTTGGTCAGTAAATGAAATTCTAGCTCCCATCGAGACTGATAGATGAAATACATTTCCGAGTGGTGCAAAGTGCAACGGGAAGCCCGCTGAGGTGTCGGGAATCTTTCATTTTCACTATCACAACGGATGTCATACATGCTGGGATGCCATGTTAAAAATGTATACTTACTGTGAATTTCATGAACTCAGTATAATTATGCAATAGGATACGCCAGCGATTCACACCGAAGGTATTATAGAGCGTAAATACACGTTTGGGAGCAAAGGCAATCTTGAGTGTTCTTTTCATCGAGTCATATACAACTGCAAATTATGCAACATACATTATACAGTACAATTCTATCTTTACAGATAAAAATACAAATGATTTTGTTCAACATCAAAGACAATTTAAAGTCTTCAATGATGTCTTGGTAAACATTAAAGGCCTAAAGGCATTTAAATCTTCACTAGCTAAACTTTTTTAGACATATATGCAACAAAATTCCACAGAATGAACCAGTTCATACTTGTTAACAATGTGTTGCTGTGAGCTATTAATCTCAAAATATTGGCATTGTTGCATTGTTGTTCACCTGGTGTACAAACTCTCATGGGTTTGGTTATTTGAAACAGCAGCTATGCGAGGCCGTTCTGTCATCTTGCAAAGAAATTTCTAGCAGCAACTGTCAATGAACGCAACAATTGTGAAGCCCTGTCATTGCCGATGATGTGAAAATTATGATGACTGACATTTATATGCATTAGTTATTTAGGAAAATCAGAGAAAAATAATTTGCATAATAATTGGGAACACAGTGTACAAACCTATAGGTCACTTGAAACATACACTGCAATGAACAACAGTGGAACCTTTAATAAAATCTAACACTAAATATAAAAAAAAAATACCTTCAAGTCAAGAGCAATAAATTAAACTCAGTGGAATACAAAACAATTACAGTAATAGTGCAAAATAACTAACAAGTAACAACTAACAAGTCGTAGTATCACTGCATAATAATTGACACTCACATGAAATTTCCCTAGCCGTGAGCTCAATTTAGAAACCCTTATTCCAATCAAATAATGGTTTGTCATGACAAGAAACAGGCTGTAAAAGTGTATGCGATCCTATATGGCCGAGGCAGCCGAGTTGGGTGATCAGACAGGTGGGCTGAAAATGCTTTATAGATTCAGAAGACTTCTTTAGACTGAACATTATATAACTCTGGTCCAAAATTGTGTTAAAATGCAAAAGTAGTTTCAGTATACAGTAGTTTAATTATATATGAGTAAAACAAAGCTGGGTATGCATGTGTGTTTGCGTGAACACATTGGGCTCATGAATAACTTAATGAAATGAGTTCCCCTTAATTGCTGAAAGAGGGTGCTACATGCTTATTTTCGATCCAAGCCAAGCTGTCTTCTTGAACCGTGTCTTGTTTGTGTTGCAGACAACTTTATAGACTTAAGCTGGAAGCAAGGCTGGCAGCAGTCTCGGTGTGAGTTCCCCGACATTATCTGTAGAAAGATATTGGTATGGAATTCTGTACATGTAATTTTGTGATTCTTTATCTGACTAAAATAAAACTTAAAACGCACAGCGATGGCGCACAGATTGCGCCAATCTTGTCCCAGTCGGTTTGTTCCGATAAAAGTCAAACTTTTAGTTCCCTATCAATTCAGTTTCCAATGATCCTAACGTACAGGATCACATGTAACAATGGGGAAGATGTTAAACCTTTAGGGATCTGCTTTCGCACTGAACAACTCAGGTTGTTATTTTGCTGTACTTTATCGTACCAACTTATAGCATGTTGGCATTTGAAAAATTTTGCTTGAATATTACCGGAATTCGTGACAAGCAGTAAAACCTTTATGAATCAGTCTTTGCTTCTTATCTACTCAGGTTATGATCTTACCACATTAGCATACCAACTATTAGCATTCCGCCAGTTCCATTTTGCATATGTCTGACAAAGAGTTTGAAAACTAAATCCTAACTGTACATTTGAACAAACTTTGCTTTAAGGCCACACTACCCAGGAAGAAATATAAATATAATAAAATTATAGCAAAGTCCGGAATCCTTACAGCAAATAAATCCTGACGTCTGAATTACCCCCAAACTGGCTTTTTGAGGAAAAAGATGGTAAATGTATCACAAAACCACAGGTAGCACTCTGGGGAGTTATAGTCCTCTTCATACATGAGAGCAAGATGTGGCCTCTTTTTTCTTTCCTCTCCAGCATTGGCATCTTTATTAGCTTTTTTTTTTCTTTTTTTCTCCAGCTGTTTGTGGCTCGCCTGAGACGCTCTGATAAGACGCACAAGCATCTCAAAAGGGGGGAAAAGCTCAGTGTGACGAGCAGGAGGAGTGGAATTGTTTGATGGAGATGCCGATTGGGTTTCTCGTGTGTTTTGCGGACCTGTCTTTCTACTAGAGAACATTTGAAGTGGGCTTTTTCCCCCCTTGTTTTTAAGTCTTATCGCCACAACAATGCGGAACGGATTAAAGGCACCTGGGGTGGCTCACCTGGAAGCTCGCAGGTTTATAACATTGTTGAGGTTCAATGTGCAACCTGCAGTTTATAAGGCTGTATTAAAGTAATTTAATACATGTCAGCATTCTCACATGGCCATACAGCAGTTACACTTTCCATTCCTGTTATAACACGCAAGTAACCATTGTTTGTCCACATTCCAACCATTCATAAAACTTTAGCAACTAAAGTCCCCCCTCAAATACAGAGGTGGGCATGCTGTCCCAGTGATGGGATTGACAAATGTCCATTTTGTGGATGAAGGACATGGGATGACAAAGTTCAAAAAAAGGACGGGCTCAGCCTCAGGACTATTGAAGCGGGTTTTTGTCTGTCCGTGTAATTTTCTCTATCCGTTTCTTTACCCTCAGCCTGTCCGGCGGACCGTTTTGGAACACGAACATGAAAGTCTGCCAAAGATAGGGGTTTCCGTTTCCGCGTTGTCTCGTGTGTAATCCGTCCATTCAGACCAAATGTTAAAAAAAAAAAAGTTTGTCTCTTCATGCAGGAGGTGGCAAAAGGAGATCCAAGTGAAGTAAAGTGGTTTTCCTAAAATCCCATTGATGAGTGATAACCTTGATAGAAATACAATCAAATCTGTTTTAAAGGGCAGCTAAAGCGAGGATGGTTCATTTTTCACTAACTAGGCCAGTTTATGTATTTTTTTTATCAGGAAAATGAAAAAGGTTAGCATTTTATATTTTATCCATTCATTTTGGAGAAATAATGAAACAACAAATGCTTTTAAAAACACCCACATTTAATAAGGAATAGGGGCACACATCCCTACCCTCCATGTCTTGGTTGCTGACGACACGGAAGGAAAAGATCACAATTTCTCCTTTGATAATCATTGCAAAAACTGTCACTTGAATGTCCAATAACAGCTATCAATTGGCACCAACATTTACATGGACATCTGTACTTGCAAAATATCACAAGGATTAGCCTCTCTATGGCTGATTTAAGAGAAAGAAATGAGCAGCAGCTTTGGACATTTTAAGCGATAGTCTACAATGATTTTCAATGGGGAAATTGTGATCGCTTCCTTCCATGACGTAGTCAGGCTGATGTTTCAAATAAAGCAGACTCTGCCCAAAAGGTGGGTGTCAGTAAGTGCTGTTCCAAAATTTCGTTAAATCTCGTCTGAATTATTTTTCAGGGGGGAATTGTAGCACTGACATTTTTTAATAGTTCTATCACTTATGTAAGTGCCAATGTTGGCTCGCTTTACTGTCCCTTTAAAAATCTGACTTTCTTTCAAGTGAGCTTTTTAATTTATAGTTATATGAAAATTTACAACAACATACTGTACATTCACAGGACCACATCACAAGATGTCATTTGCCGCCCTCCAATTGGGTGCATAGAGGAAACAACACATCTGGTCACGGTAGGAGCAGAGAAAGTGGCCATGAAATATTATTAATTAGCCGTGGGAGAAGCTTGTGCCCATGAATGTACAGTATACAAGCACTGAAACTGCAGGCTGCAGTAATCGCAGCCAAAGTTCTTGTTAACATTTTTTTTTTTTTTTTAGCTATAAGCAATATCCCAGAATGGTGTTGAATATATTAGTACAGATTTTCTTTCCAAGGTCTGAACTCAACTTTGATTTCTTCTAGCTCTATCAGTATTATTTTTTTTTTTTTTTTGCGCATTTACAGGATATGCAGGGAAATTCTGACAGTCTGACATTATGAAACGCACAACCATGGCAATCTTTGTTACTAGGGAAAATGATTACTTGTGAGGCTGTTTATATACACTGTATATACATATACTACATATATGGCTGCAATAAGTGTAAATGGAATTCCCCCTCCTGGGACCAATCACGTCCTGTTTGTGTTCTCGCCCTTATGTCGTTCTACAATCTGCTGTTGAGCCTCAGTGGAACATATGTAAGCAATGGGAGATGACACCAAGCTATTTTCACCAGTTGTGTATATCCCAAGGTGTGAAATGGGTATTATTATTCAGCCCATCCCTATACTGCTTAAAATACCCCAGCAGGTTATGTTTTTTATTTCAGTTGAAATATTTTGCTAAAACACTCCAACTCAGTTGCCAGGCTTGCGGTAGGAATACGTGTCGCCGTCCGAAAAGATGGAATCCACTACCTTATTAATTAGCCTTCAGATGCTGCAGGCCAACCAGCTAACACATTTACTGTAATGAGTAAATAATTGCTTGGCGGGTCTTGTGTCATCACATCTTTTATTAACAATGTGACTTATCTCAAAATTACACTTGAACCCCTTCGAGTGGCAATATTAATTTGAAGCACAAATATTCATACTTTCATCTATATCCTCAGGATTATTTCTGGTGTGGCTCAAAATGCAGGATTCTTATTTAACTAAGTTTTCATTTGATTCCTTCAAGTTTGTTTTGAATCGTCCAAAGACGTATTGACAAGGGATTGTTATCAAATAATTGGAAAAGCAAACCCAATTTCAATCTAAGTTCTTGCAAACGTTTAACTTTCGGATTTGGTCAAAGGTGGACTATTGTTTGTCTTGTTCCATGTTGATAAGCTAAGTGATAACTTTCGCTGCTTAATACTAAATTCAGAAGTTGTTGATCAATATATGAACTTGGCTTGATAGACTGCAAGTCAATAGAGGCTTTTGACAATGTGGATTTATTTATTTCTCCTATGGACTCAGTGGATGTCAGTCAGGTTTAGGCAGTCGGGGTAGGACTCATTAAGTAACTCATGATATTCCAATATTTTTATCAAAGTGATATCAAGCTGTAAGAAAAACATTTAAAGAAACTAATATTGTTAATGCATTATAATAGTCTGATTATGAACCAGGAGGTAACTGTAAGTTACAATGAAAATATTAAAATTGATACAATTTTGTTGAATTTATTTTGTGAAAACACTCATATCTCAAGTCATTCTTCATTTGCCATTGTTCCATTCCCGCCTCCAAGCAAAAAAAAAAAAAAAAAAAAAAAAAGTGAGGGTAATGTTTTGCGATTTGCAACTTTATTATTGTGCTTTATACAAACATGATAGCGCACACACAGTATTGACGTAATTAAATAGAATGCTAAGACATCAAATATATTTTGCCACTGTTTTTGCTTCAATTCAATTGACATTTTGCGGCTTCTTCCGATGTGTGCGCCTTGGCCACCAGAGGGCGGTATAGAAAGATACAATGTTAGTTGATCTTAACAGAGAATAAACATTATATGCCTGAGATTATTGTTATATTAATTGTCTGCATGTGTTGCTCAACTATTTGTGTTCAAATATTTATTGCATAAACGGTTATAGTAAGACTTTTCCATTATTTTAGCATTACGATAGCATTGCTTAAGGCAAACTTATTTTTTATTTAAATGCGCACCGTGTAATTGACTTTTTAATGTAAAGTTCTGACAGTAAAGTTCAACTGGGAGTGGCATTAAGCAGCTTGATTCCTCTCTTTTAAATACTGTTCAATACCTGTCAAACTGCTACATGGTGTGGAGTAAGTTTAGTTCTCCACCACCATAAAATGCTCACACTTAATTTTTTTCCCATGGCAAGTCAAAGCAAAAAAATATGCAAATGACGGCTCGAATCTCAAACACTTCTTAACTTGGATCACCTGTATCTCTAGCCACCACTATAGTTTCTGTAGGAATGCTGTTGGCTTTAAAAAGGCCTTCAAATTCCAGCCCAGTGTGAGTCCATGCCGCTCCGTCAAGTGTGTACTCAGAGAAAAACACTTCTCCAAAGATTTAGCGCTTTCTAAACACCCTCCAATTGATGGGATTTATAACGGCGTCTCTTCATTTAGCTGCTGATGTTAATGGCCATCGGCGGGTATGTAAATAATCCACCGAGTGAGAATTATGCATGAGAAAAAGTGCTAATTAGCAGGAAGCGGTGCCTGCCCCTGCTGTGTAGCGTGAAACGATCTCATCCTCTGGTAGTTAAGCATTGTTTTTTTTTTTTGACAACTTGTCTTCTGTAGTCCTTTACTTCGCATCTCTCCGCTTTCTGTTCATTTTCACCTGCCGTCCATCTGGGACTTCCATCTATTTATAGACCTGTCCTCACCTTGTTACAATATATACTGTACCTTATGCATAATTCAGATTTGTCTTCTCACCTGATTGCGTGACATGTATGAATGCCTCCCCCCCTCTCCCCCAACTACGCCTACCTGCCAGAATAGTCCCTTAAAAGCTCTTCTCGGAAGTAAAGCAACAGTAGGGAGTCTGTTTGGACACTGATGAACCCCGTAGGGCTGGTTATTCGACTGCCAGGTAACCGGGTTCTTAAAGTGTACATGTACAAAAGCAGAACTGTTGCGTGTATCACCTCACTGACAAACCACTGTCACGAGATCAATCTCAGGCGGCAAAGTCATTTGTGTGGCTCGAAGGTGGCAACTGATCTGTGGTTTCCCCCTAAGAACTGGAATCAATTGATAGCAGATTATTTGACTCTCAGTTGATGCCAACATCGTTTTGTGACTAAGGCAAGTAGTGAGCACGTTTACTGAAAAACCCACTTAGCCATATTTTCCTTTGACCTCTCTGAAGTGGCCTTAGCAAAGTTTTAGGGTCTAAGCATGCAAGAAAACCTGTAGAACATATCAGGTTTGGCAAAATCATCAAAATGTTATTAGTTTATGGTGCCATTTTTAAAAAATGGCTTTGTGGCGCCCCCCTACAAAATTTCAAAAAAGCAGCTCCCGTTGTATGTTTCACCTAGCTCAAATAAAATGTAATGACATTCTTTGGGGTTCATGTTTAATAAACAGTAAAGTCCAATTGGGGGTGGCATCAAACGGCACGAAAACTCGTTTTCAATATTTGCCAAACTGTTCGTATCTCAAGGCACTGCTGATACATTTTCAACCAGACAATTGTGTTGGCTATTTCTTGTATCTGCCGTTGTTCTGAGTTTTAAGAAAAGCTTTTTGCAATTTGAAGATCCTCCATAACATCCATTATTGTTGTTTTTCAAGGTGCACCTGAAATTTGGTAAGAGTAGAATGTTATCAGAAATGTTATTTCTTAACAAGCTTTCTTTGTAAGAACCCATTTCAGTTTTCAGCCTTTGTCGAAGTTGACGTGGGTTTCAAAATTAATCCAATACTCATCGCAGGTCGCTGAAGGACATCGCTTTGAGTGTCGAGATTGTGACACTGTGAAATCATTTACACATCCATGTGAGTGGGATGATATAGTCGATTTCTGATAGAATTGAGTTTCTCCTTTTTTTTTTAAAAAGTGTTCTTGGAACAAATCTTTGAAAGCGGACTCTTGCTTTGTGCAGAAAGCAGGTAGTAGTGACGATGATTTAATAGAGGACAGGGTTGACAAGCACCTCATTCTGCCATCAGTCACTGGTGAAAGACGGGCGTCCTTAAGAAGCAGTTTGTCTGTCAAGATGCTTGACTTAACACGAGAAAGCTGCCATGTAGGCATGAAAGTGAAATCAAACAGAGCTGAAGCAAGCAAAGCTCCCCAAAGCTGTAAGGACTTAGTTTTAAGGAAGACATGCAATTATTAGTCCTATATTTGCGCTTTGCTCTTCAATAACTACATATGACATTGTAAATATAGTTAAGTATTATACTGTATTTTCTCTATTTATTGTTTGCCACTTAAATTGCTCATCTTGATGACGATAAGCCTGTTTTACCATGACAACTACCAGACAGCCATTTTGGTTCTTTTCTTTTTTGTAACGTTTTGAATTTCGATTTGCCCGGAGTTGTCAATCTGAAGTCTGAAGTTGAGGCTGTTTGTCATTCAAACCCCATCAAACCCTGACGCATTCCGAGACGTTTCTTGTGTAGCTTTGCGGTGGCGGTCGCCTAATGGCTCGGGCGCAGTGTTCTGAGGTCATTTTTCACCTCGCCGAGTGTGTTTGAATACACTGGAGACGTTTCAATTGAATAGACTTCAGGGCCTAGTAATCCAATCAGCTCTGACGATCTTCTGAGCACTGACCAAGGCTCGCCGCGCTTCCCAGAACACAGCCTGTTCAATTGAAACTAATTAGAATGAATGTTGGAGAAGTTATTTGGGCGATTGAGACAAATAACCAATCTGCGCTCTTCAATTGAATTGTTTTGCTCTGGCGGCCCAAGCAGCCAATCAGGACCTGGACACCTCTCTTCCCTGCTGACTTCTGATAATGACAAGACAACATGCAGCCGTTTGCGAAGGAAACAGTTTTTTCTACCACCCTGCCGCCTCCCCAAATTTAATTAAAGCATTGCATCCATGTTTGGATCATCGTTTTCGCTCAGCTCGCAGAAAGAGAGAAATTGATTTGAATTCAAATGAATGGGCGTCCTCGCCTTTGCCAGCGTAATGAGGCAGTGTAATGAAGCGCGTAACGTCCATGTTCCGTCATCGACTTCGTCTGATTGGCACCTGTCGGAGAATCATATCGAGTGGCGAACGCCATCTGTTTTATTAGTGGAGAATGAGGCCCGATGCTAATTCCCTCCCCTCTGTCAATTTTGACAGGTCCAAACGAGATGACTTCTGTTCCACACAGAGATGAAATAACACTGCATGCCATCTTGTGGTGGATAAATTGAAACTGAAATCTTTATGGTGAAGTCACATTCAGACTGCTGAGATGTTAGTCACAAGGGCCAAACTTATAGTCGTCATTCACGCTCACAATCACACCTACGCACAACTTGGAGTGTTCAATCGGCCCATCATACATGTTTTTGGGATGTGGGAGGAAACCGGAGAACCCGAAGCAAACCCTCGCTGTCATGGGGAGAATATGCAAATTCAACACAGGAAGGCTGAAGTTTAATTGAACCCTGCACCTCTGAACTGTGAGGCAGACGTGCTAACCAGTGACTCACCGTGCCACCTATTTCTTGACTTCATTTATTGCATTTCTACTTTAGCTTATTTGACAGTCTTTGAATAGTCGGGAGAAATTACTGCTGGCGTTTGTCTTTTCTTTTTTTGAAATTTATAACTATTGATATTGCACATGGGCGGCTCGGTGGCGCACTGGGTAGCACGTCCGCCTCACAGTTAGGAGGGTGCGGGTTCGATTCCACCTCCGGCCCTCCCTGTGCGGAGTTTGCATGTTCTCCCCGAGCCCGCGTGGGTTTTCTCTGGGCACTCCGGTTTCCTCCCACATCCCAAAAACATGCTTGGTAGGCCGATTGATCACTCCAAATTGTCCCTAGGTGCGAGTGCGAATGGTTGTTTGTCTCTGTGTGCCCTGCAATTGGCTGGCAACCGGTTCAGGGTGTCCCCCGCCTACTGCCCGATGACAGCTGGGATAGGCTCCAGCACGCCCGCGACCCCCGTGGGGACTGAGCGGTTCAGAAAATGGTTGGATGGATGGATATTGCACATCCCCAAAAAGATCACCCACATCCCTACACTTTGGCTTTTTGGCATATTGTTACATCCTCATATTTAGAGTTATTTACATTCGTTGCCAGTAGGGAGAACCCTGGAGTAAAAATGTCAAGACAATGGACCCTCTGTTCCCTCATCTTGTGGTTGACTTGTGCGAAGCGGGATGACACAGCATTGGGATGAAACAGTGGAACGTTGTCCCCACCAGGGAACGGCAATCCCTTAGATCATTAATTAGGTCGAGAAGAGATACCGGAAAATGTAATCAATCCTCTGACCTCTGGGCGTTTTCCACAATAACATGTATACTCCGGAGGCTGGATTATCATCAGTATTCTATTAATTTTATATATATATATATATATATATATATATATATATATATATATATATATATATATATATATATATACAGTGAATATAATTATATGAATATAATTATTCCATGGTAACCCATCCTAAGACGTCGTGAGGAATCTGTTGTTTACCTTGATCACACCAATTCAAACAACAATGGATGTTTGTATTCCAGATGGGAAACCGCCCTCATTTCGCACAAAATGAAGCGCTTAGAATACATTCTGTTTTGCGAGTGCCAATTAGTAACTGAAGCTTAAATTTTCTCTGTCACAGCAGACATTCAGGGTCAAATATAATTTCCTGGACCTGGGTTACAGACGCAGCGGCATGAGCGGCAAAGGGACCTTTCAAAACAGTCCTGGTGTTGAAGGGGCTTTTCAGCACATTGTAAAATAAGTAAATAAAGATAGAAATAAATAAAAAAGAAAGATAGAAAGAGAGAAATGAATAATAAACAAATAAACAAACAAATACAGGGCAGAAAACCAAAAGTAACGACTAATGCGCAAACCGTATCCCAAAATCTACTACTTGTAGCTATTATCCATGCACAACATAAAAATGTGCATGGACTGAAATTCATGTTTGAGATGTTCACAAATATTTTATTAACATTACAATTTGATACATCTCCACTCAGAAACATACTTAAACGCAAAAACCGATGGGATCTTGGGCATATTGAAACCCTCAAAAAATGATTGATTTTTAGAGGAAAAATAGCCAACAGTAATTTCAATAATTAATATGAATCAATAATAAATCTAGAATAAATCAGACCTCAAACCTGTTTCCAGCCTTCTTTGTTCTGAAAAACATCAAGGCCTTGAGGGAAACAGTTACACCAACACATCTCACAAATATTAGAATGACAAACAAGATGTTGCAGAAGACGTAGTCATTCCTAAACTGAGAGTGAGCTAGAAGAGAGTCGGATCCGAAGGGTGAAGCGGGTATGAATCGGCCACACCTTACCTAAAGTTTTGGTTTAAGTCCTAAACCAACAGATAGCATGATATGCCAGCCCCTGACATGGAACCCCCAGGGACAATGTTGACGCTCAACTCGAATTTGAATGCACATGTTCATAATAACAGCATACCTTGGGTAGCAAGAAAGAGAAAGTACAAAATAAAGCGGCCCATAAGTTTCATGATCCACCCATAACGGGACGCACAAATGAGTTTCAATGACGTCTGCCGGAAATTTCACCAAAAATAGCAAATTTTGGTTTCAAGCAGCCATTTCGGGTGAATTGCTGGGCTTGTACTTTGACAAACACTAACTATGGAGTTCATCCTTATGAGCCCCGACAAAAGCAGGCAACCCAGACAGATGGATGCTGCTAAATTGTGAGGCTTTCTTTTTTGTGCCTACACCATATAATCTGTGAAGCATGGCGTCAAACTTTGCCCATTATTTTTAGGCTTCTCGGAAAGTTAAGTTAAAAAATTCCAAACATTGTTTCCACTGTATCTATTATAACGGGGTACAAGAAAAAGTCTCAAGAACTCATGCCTTCGAGCTGAACACCAAGTCCGCTGTTTTGTTTTAAATAATCGATTTTAGAGCGAATTCCAGTACTCCCACCTTGACGTAATCCTTCTATGGAATTCGTACAAATGATCCGAAGCAGGTATCACAGACATGTGGGCGGTACTAAATTATAACCCAATTATTATTAATTTTTTTTGCTATCCCATCTATGCAGAGAATGGTGTTAACCTTTGATGATCATTTGGACTATTTCCCATTGAAAAAATAGTTAGCGCGAGAGCCCGATCTTCCCTGCTTGCTTTAATAATGTCTATAAAAAAACGTAACAGCACAACAAAAACTTCAAACCAACTCAAAGTACAGAGATGATTTTCCAGAGAAACAAACGTAACAGTGGAAACAGAGAAAGCAAAACTGTGCAACCTCACTTGCGGTCTTGTGGGATACAGCTGGTAACTGTTTATCTCTTATCTCTGCCTGAGGAGTTAAATAAACTTCATTATGGGCCTTTTCTTTCTTTCATTGCTGATAACAGCAGAAAGGATCCCTCGCATGTTGCACCAACATAAAATCTGTGCTTTAGTTAAAATAAAACCAGACCGAGAATGTGCAAATAAAAATGTGTTTTGTTTGCCTATCGGCCATTTTTGTTTTGTTTTTTATTTTGGGGCGTGGGGCAAGGACTGAATTAGGCACAGTTTTTAATCAGATGTATGACACCAAGGCCAAAATATGTGCATATCTCTAAGTATTTATTGAACCAATGTACAGAAGAGCATCTAATGTTGGGCAACAAATCCAGTTTCAGTGCAAATTTTGTTTAGGTTTTCACAAATACTGTGCTCCCTCGCTATAATGTGGTTTATTTTTTGCAGCCTCGCTGTTTTGCAGGGTTGTTTTTTTTAGTGAGGGCAGTGAGTCATGCTTTTTTTACAATCAAATACATTACTGTAAATATAAAAACATACACTAAAAACATTTATAATCATAAAAGCCTTTATAATCAACAAAAATCATACTGTAAATGAAAAAATATATATAAAAGATAAATAATAAATGAAAAAAAACATAATAACCCCCTCCCAAAAAAAAGCTCTACCTCTACTTCACTTATTGAGGACATTTTTTAGAACATAACTCCCACAACTACCGGGGCAACACTGTCCTCCATGTCATTCAAAATCCCCCCAAAAACACAGCAAGATGACAGTGCAGTAAAGTTATCTGTGCTGTATTGTTGGGACGCAATCCATCTATCACAATAGCCTCTTTTTCTATTACATAAGCTACCATGTGCATTTGTAACACTACCAAGTGCTGAATACATCCATCCTTTTTGAGGACACCAATTTAGTAACTCCCCGTGCGTTTAAAAAAAATTATTGGTTCTTGTTGAGGAAAAAATAGCTGTTGTGTATTATTGAGATCTGTGTTGAAGTGGCGATTGTCTTGCTCATAGTGTTTCTAAGCAAAATAGTCAGCTTTGTGTGTTAATAAAGCTTCCAACTAAACTAAAGCTTCAAACTATCTTCATCTTTTACCTGAAAGGTACAATTTTCTTGATCTGAATTGATCCTGGCTATTGATATGGAATTGGCTCTTGTCTGCCATCTAGTTGTAGACATTGTTATTACAACTTCCAACTGCTCAGCGCCAGTAAATAAATTGAGTAGAACTCTGAATGCCAGTTGCCTAGGCAACATTAAGTTGCAAAGCTTTTAACTTTGCTGCTTGCACTTTTCATTCACTTCATTTCATTTCACTTTTCACCATTTGTCACAGGCTCTTCCATGTTCATCGCTGCTCATAATAAGCGTTTAGTCAACTTATTTTAACCCAGTGTTTTCTCACAGGTGTGTGTCTTGCTGTAAATGAGAGTTGGCTCTTAATTTTCCACCATTACTGTCAAAACAAAAACATGACCAAAAACATTGCCTTATGTTTCATGTAATTAATGCCACCATCCGGAATCTCAACTCTGTTGACAAGTGTAATTGGTCCTCCATTCGAACACTCTCACACTCACTCTGAGGGCTGAGTCATAGAACTAGTGTTCCCAAACAATTACCATTTTCCCCTGATAGCTGAGTTAGACAAGGATTTACGTGAACCCAACGACTTCATATCCCCCTAAAGACGCTCTCATTAGCGCTCACATGAGGAGGAGAAGCTCTGCATCACGTATTTCATGGAAAACAGTGAGCCATCATTATTGCACTGTTAGACTCATGTACAGTAAAGGAAAACTATCACTCACTCACTCACTCACTCACTCACTCACTCACTCACTCAC
The DNA here is from genome assembly GCF_024217435.2 of Syngnathus scovelli. Classification (NCBI taxonomy): domain Eukaryota; kingdom Metazoa; phylum Chordata; class Actinopteri; order Syngnathiformes; family Syngnathidae; genus Syngnathus; species Syngnathus scovelli. Next base: position 14,267,624 of record NC_090847.1, read on the forward strand.
TCACTCACTCACTCACTCACTCACTCACTCACTCACTCACTCACTCACTCACTCACTCACTCACTCACTCATCTGTATTGCGATGTTTTGAGAAAGCAGAAGCAGCATGAGAGTAGGCAAGCTATCAAAGGAGAAATTAACCCCAAAATGTTATTTTTAATGATATGTTCTGTGCAGACCAACTAGTCGAAACACAATGAAAATATCTGGAAAGCACATGAAAAGCACATGGAAAGCCTGACTTCTGTAAGTGTGTTTGTCTTGAAAGCGTGACCCCGTTCAGAATCACTAACATGCGCACACCCAACCACACCCACATACTACAATCACTTCAGTTTCTTTGTGCGCTCAGTAAAATCCCGCGCTGTGTCACCCAAAGGTAGAACGTTGGCGAGATTCAGTGCCGTGCTGGTGGAGGGGCTTCAAAACAGCTTTGAAAGCTTGACAGAAATAACTTCATAAAAGCGTATTTTTTACCATTACTGTCACTTTGACTTCAAGAGCAAATACTCTCCCTGCAATTATTCACGGTAACATCCACCAGCTATGTTTTTGTCAATTTTATGACATTGTCTGATTTAAAAAAGAAAACAAAAACGGATCCATCCCTGGCTGCGCCCTTGTCATGGGAGGTCCACATCGGCCCCACCTGAGTCGGGTAATCGTTCCTAACCTTATTAGGTGCCGAGGGAGAAGGCTACTCACGGGATAAACACATGAATACTGATGGCACTTATATAATGAAGGCCGGCCTATTATTGATCTTGAAGGCTTTCATCGGCCTGTCGGATGTTAAAATGATGACTGTTCCATTGGCAGGTGTGCTTACATGAAACTTTCAACAGATTGTGGCAACAATGGCCTTCATTGTGGCTCTGTTTGAAGTTGTGATAGTCGTCGGATCAATTGTTTTTTCAAGGTGACGTTGCAAGATGTGATGTGTTAACTTGGCATCCCGCACAATTCAGAACTGTACAGCACATCCTTGATATACAAGTGACCTGACTAATGAGTTTTTTGAGATACGAGCTGTTTTTCAGCCATTTCTTTGCTTTGAAATGAGAGCAAACATTTGAGAGTGGTGTATTGTGGCAGTGAAACAAACTCAACTCACTTTACATTAAGGATCAGTTCGTCAGATAGGAAACAACTCTTCAAAAAGTGGACAAAAGCTGTTTAATACCACTTTCTGGTCAAATTTAGAGTCCAATTAAACCTAAAACTAAGACAATTAGACATTCTGTACATAAATTGCTTACAAGTAATGAGAAATGACATATGTGGTGGTGTTATTTCAATTTCAGCAACAGATATTTACAAACAAATTGTGCAGCAGCACATATTGACAGACAATGTAACAATACCCAAAGGCAGATATATATGTATATATATATGTGAAAAATGATCAATATTACTGCACTTTGCTGAGTCACTTACCGAAGATATGAAACCTGTTTTATTTGTGTGTGAATGACTGCATTATATTCATGCACAACAGGAGCCAAGACGAATGAATAATGAAGCACAAACTGTTTAATTATTTACATTGTATTATATTGTTATTTCTATATGTTTGCAAGAAGTACACTATTATAGAGTGCAATTTTCTTGATTACAAAACATAGTTATTCATGATAACCAATTTGCATAATAAAATGCAGAATTCCCCCAAAAGTGCCACATTCTTTGCACATCGTCATGGCTCCTTTTGCCAGTTATTCATGATAATTGATGCACAAAACAAATAAGTACAACAACTAGAAATGATCCATAGAGTAAGGCCCTATGGTTTTGTCAACGATAAACTACATATGACTAGTGTTTTTAAATTTTTTAAATTTTTGTGTGGTGATGCACCACCCCAGCATGTGTAGTCATCACTGAGGCCGCTGCACTCCGCCGCCGCCGCCGCCATCGTTGCCGTAAACTGCATCCCAATCATCATTACAATCAGAAGTGAGGTAATTATTACATCTGCAACTCCGCACACTGCGCAATCATCACTATTGTCGCACGCTAACAAAGTGACACATTTTTATTTTCTTCTGACTGCCTACATTAACGCCTTACTAACAGATGGACACAATAGCCTGGTACGTCCGATGTCTTTCCCTCCATGCTGGCTGTCGTCAATTATTCAACCCTTCAGCTGCCTGGAATCAGATTGTTTGGTTACACTGTAGTGGGTGTTTTCATTCAACTGTGGCACATTTATTTTACACAATAGAAATCAACAGAACTAGTTGAAAAAAAAAAGAGAATGAAAAAATAAAGCGAAATGGTCAATGTGCAAGTAATACCATGGTTTTGCTTGCCAATTATTCAAAAACTGCCACCTTGCACAATAGAAATAAAACTACCAGAAATAAGGCAACTACATTCCAAGGGCAGTTGGGACCAGTCCTCCACCAGTTCATAGAGATGGAGCCATTCACGATTTGTTTTAATATTAGAATTTTATATTTACTGCAGGGGAAGGGATTTAAGTGTGAAATTCGCGGTAGGCCGATTGACCACTCTGAATTGTCCGTAGGTGTGTGGGAGTGCAAATGGTTGTTTGTCCATCAGCGCCTTGCTGGCAACATGTTCAGGGTGTCCCCCGCCTACTGCCCATAGTGAGTTGGGATAGGCTCCAGATGTCGTGTAAAACTGCTCTATTTTATATTTATTACGGAGCAGGGGTTTATTATGTTTGGATGAACATGACTCATGGGTCTTGTGTAACAGGCTTTTTTATTGACCTATAGATAGAGCCTAATTGAGCCTTATGAATTCTGCTTAGCAACAAGGGATGAAAATATGTACTCGACCAAAAAAAATACTATTGAAGCTTGAATATGCACCAAATGGTCCAATCTGAGAGTTGAACGCAGAATCCTTTCTCTGCGAAGCAGACATGACAACCACACATACCATTGTGCTGCCCACTAAAGCAATCAATGGCGAAAAACAGTTCTCCCACAGCCCCTGCTCACTTTCCTTGCAAGAATCGACTATATTAGCTTTTCCGTCCGTTCACTCAAGACTTTTTGTGTTTGGAATTGAACGATTGCTTTAATTATTGACTGCTACCCCAGAGGAGAGTGGTTAAAGACCTCTTGAATTTCTTTATTTATTTCCATCTCAAACCACCCCCCGCTTACATCCACCACCCCCCGCCAGTGCAGAATGGATCTATGGGCTGAGGCATCCTGGTGAGATGAAAGTCTAATCATCTCACAAGAAAACAAGTAGAAAGGCTTTTTAATTAGGCGGCAGCGCATGGAGAATTTGTACATTGTGATGGATGGCGAGTGCATCTCCTTAGTGACAACTAACAGAATGATAATCTGATGGTGGGGTAGGACAGCAGGGTGACTTTCACCACAGGTGTTTCGACTCAACTAGCAGGTAACCGGGCTCATTTACCATTTATGTTTAGTACCTGTGGCTAAAGTCAAACTGTGGCAGGATTGTTACTATTTGGACCTGGATTCACCACATCTGAGCGATGAGAACATTATAAAAACAGCCCAAGCCAGTGGTGTCCAAACTTTTCAGAAAGAAGGCTCGATTTGATTAAGTGAACATGACATTGACGTGACATTCAGCTTCCAGTTGCTTTTATCTTTCATGTTTCATTTGTATCTTTTGATATTGACCGGTGAATTGATATTGAACTGCCATTGATGTTGAATTCCTTGAAAACAGCCACAGTTTTTAAACAAATTAGGCAGACTTTTGTTTCATATTTCAGTGAAACAAATATGCTTGGCCTGGAAGCGGCAGCCCTCTCTGTCAACTTTCCTTTGCTTCGCTACAGGCTCCATTTTAAAAATGGGCTGAAAAGGGTCACACAAGTGTCATGCACCCAGGGTTCCGTTCGGAAATTCGCTTCGACACCAAACCGTGGTGTATCCAGAGAGGCAGCACGCGCTTGGAGCGTATTTCTTCTGGTGAAATATAAAATAGCTATTTGTACAAGATGGGGACTGGGCATACCTAAATTGTCAAATCTGTCCCAGCACTCTCTGAAATGAAATAGTATAAGTGACCGCTTTGCTGAGTTGGCAACACTTACTAAAAACTATCTCCTCTCTATTTGCAGCCATCTTATTAGTGTTAGTTGTGCATTTTACCTATCGCCAAGTGATTCATATTCGCTTCAATTTGTTGAAGTTCCTTTTTATTGACTGGTAATAAAAACTTAAGGCATTAGAAATATGAAGGGGTCCATCCATCCAGATTTTGACAATTTCTGGATTAGAGAGAGTCCTTTGAAAAAAGTGCGAGACCCTTGTTAAAGCAGGGAATGCGATTAGAGAAGCAAACATGATGAGGGACGCGTGAAAAAAAAATCAGAAATACAACATGAGAAAAAAAACAGGCAACACAGCCCCCGAGCTTCGGGTCCTGATTGGTGGGCCTCCCTCTCTCCTTGGCTCGAGCCTCCCCTCTCATCTCAGCAGGGGTGCATCCCAGTCGCCAAGGCCCCCTTAATGTTCCCTGCTGTTGCCTGGCTTACATGCAGCATACGTAATTTCGTTTCTCAGCAGAACGGATGTGAGGAATCCAAGTGTCGGGATGGCCTTTTATGTACTTCTAGTTCATTATTTATATATTTTTTACATATATTTACATTATATTTTTTTACATGTAATCAGTTTCATGACGAGCTATACCCTTGACGCTGTTGAACTGAATTGTTTGATGTCAGTGAATTGTATTTTTGGCAAATCAAAATCCAATGGCTATGGAGTGATTTGCGATTAAAGTGAACCGTATTCCTAATAGAGTGAATTGTGTCTTAATTGGAGTGAATCGTATCATAATTGGAGTGACTTGTATCAATATGTGTCACAATCAGAATGAATCATATTGTACAGTAGTTTCATTGTACTGTTACTAGAGTAACTAGTGTTGTAATTGGAGTGAGTTCTACGTGTAATGGAGTACACTATCACTACTAGAGTGGATCGTATAGTAATTGTAGTGTCATATCGTAATTGAATCATGAATGCGTTGTGTCCATTTTTTCTTAATTGTTATAAATTGTATCATTGAGGTGAATTGGAATTTAAGTGAATTGTGAATTGTATTAGTATTTGGGGCGACTGGTATCATAATTGGAGTGAATTTTATGAAAATTAGCGTAAATTGTACCACAATCGTGTGAATATACTTCTATCATAGTTTCTGTGAATCACATTGTAATCAGAGTTAATTGTATTGAAATTGCATGAAATGGTATCAGAATTGGAGCCACTGTCGTAATCAGATTGAATCATATAATAAATAGAGTAAAGTGTATCACAATTGGAGTGAATCGTATGATAGATGGAGTGAATCATATTGTAAATGAGGTAATTAAAATAGTTTGAGTGAATTGCATCTTAATTGGAATAAATTGTATCACTATTGGCCTGAACAGCAAGTTAATAAACAGCATTGTAATTGGAATGTATTAAATAGTAATTGGAGTGAATCGTTGAGGTCCCCTGAATGCTCTCTGCCGATGACACACAAACTGTCCCTTTCAGAATGGATGTCAGAAAGTAAAGCAATGCGATTGCCTAATATGTACATCTATACATACATATTTCCATTCAATACATAGCAACCATTCAAATAACAAGTTACAGTGTCGATTTCCTGCTTTGATTTGAGGAGGAACTTGTCAAATCTTGACAATTGCTGTAATTGTCCCCTTCGTCATCATTTTCAGCTTTTCACCTGCGTGGCAGCGGGGTGGCCTCATACTTGATTGATAATTGCCAAAATGAATCCAGAACTCACATTTATCACACCTAGGTTTGCTTTTGTCAACTTTTGAACTATAGCCTATGGATGATTGCACAGCATATTCCAGATCCTGTATTTTATCAGAGTTTGTTTTGATTTTTGAGGGATTCTACTGAGAATGCGGATAACCACACAACCATCATTTTAGTTTCAATTGACTATGAGTGGCCATAGGTTTGTCCAGTCATGTTATTTTATCTGGCTTGGATTTGATTTAGGCGGGATTCAAATGACTGTGTACACAGCCATATGGCTTTATCTAGCACATGAATGGATCGAGCTTCGTGAAGGTCACATACAAGTCAAGTCAAGTCAAGTCAAGTCAAGTCAAGTTTATTTGTATAGCCCTAAATCACAAACAGTCTCAAAGGGCTTCACATAGCCAAAATTGACAATTATTCTCAAAGCATCCCCTGATCATAAGCTCCCAAAAGGGCATACGGCTGTTTTGTCACCCATTCGAACTTAATCGATGTCATTTCATCACACCGTTGGACTGGTGGAGTGCGCACACGCACGCACACACACACAAAGTTTCAAGTTATGACGAAAAGAAAAAAAGAGTTCTTGTGACATGTTTTACAGGTTACATCATCTGTTGGAAGGAAAGACACAGGCACTTTGCCTGAGTTTGGGGTCAGGGACCCCTGGGGGGACTGGGGGGTGGGGGCTTGAGGGTCTGAGCATGATTAATGGAAGGTGACAGTTTATGTAATCTAATCTCCTGATATTTGATTACACCCATTTCTTTTTATTGCGGACTAATGGACTCTGTGCGGCAAGGCGAGACTTCCAGTGATTGGTCGTTTAAAGAAAGAAAATGAAGCAGAGCAGAATGATCCAACCACCTTATGAGGTACACCAGCACAACAGAATAATTTCCTATGCAAGAATTCCACCTTTATGGAGATAATAATGCTATGATCTTGAAGAAGTGCTGTAGCATCATTGATTCAATGAGCCAATCGGATGCCAAGAGAAGTCTTGGCTATGTCACTTTGAGTGCGTTTGACTCTGAATGATCATCGTCCCTGTGTCCGCCTGTCAAGGTGACAGCTTCTGGTTCTTTCATTTCCCAAGTGTGTAGTTCCTAGAGAAACGGGGTTCAGTTAGCACTAAAAGCGTATGCTAATTGTGCTACGTGTGGAACAACAATAGATAAACGTCACGCAGAGACATTGAGTGGGATTCAGATGGATTGTTCTAATAATAATTATTCTTGTGGTGATGGTCACATAAGTGCAAAAGAAGGAATGTATTGGAGTGTATTGCAATTTAATTGCAGGGAATCCTTGAGTATCACAACTGGATCGAAAAGTATCGCAAAGTAATTGCACTGAAAAATATAATTTCTTGAGTCAATTGTATCGTAAATCGAATGAATCGCGATACATGGTTTTGTATCATATCTTAATTGGTGTGAATCACATTTCATTACAATTCTAATTAGAGTGAACTATATCACATTGTCATGGGAGTGACTCATGGAATCAATAGGTGTATTTCATAATTTGTGTGAAAAGTGTTGCATCTTAATTGGAGTGAATGATTTTGTATCACATCGTAATTGCAGTAGACTTGAAAGCATTGTAGCTGGTCTGAAAATTATTGCATCGTAATGAAGTGTAAATATTAATGGGGTGCATCGTTTCGTCATCTCAGAGATTCCTATTGCAGCATCTTAATCAAGGAGAATATTGCATTGCTTCTTAATTGGAGTAAAACAGATTGCATCGTAGCCAAAGTGTATTGTATGAAATAAAAATTCACGTGAATTGTATTGCGTCATCACAGCATCATTTGCAGTGAACATTAAAGCATCACCATAGGAGTGATTCGTACCACATATTATCGAAGTAAATCGTATCAAATTATATCTAAACTGACATGGTAATTGAAGTGAACTGTGTAGGATGAGCCAAACAAAAGGGAGCCTTGTTTCATCTTCTGCTTTTAATCCATTATCAAATGTTTATCTCGCTTTTGAACCAGACTGCACTTAAAATCTTTTGAGCAGTTCCAAGAACCATTTAAAAGCAAAGTGCGAAAAGTAGACAACTGCCTTCGTCAGGGTGCAATGGTTTGTTATTAGGATGGGTTCCCTCAAAGCGCTTGTAGCATTTACACATTCAGAACATCAGTGACTCTTTTTTGGGCCCTTGGAAGACATGCAAAGCAGTTACCTTGGAGACCAATAATTAGCCCGGTGGGGCACATTAGTGCCGATTGTGGCTTCAGGAACAGGAACGGCTTCCCACTGTACCACTATTTCTGAAAGCAAGTTGAGTGGCCTTGATAGTCCTCGTTAGTTGGCCTCATGCGGGTCCAAAGCAGCCCTGCCAACAGTGACTTGGCGACGCGGCTAATGAGGCCCGAGGCTGCTCGCAAAATGTCCATTTTTAGGATTAAGAGGCATTACTCCATGTTATCGGCACCTTTTTGGTCCTTGAGGAGTTCAAACTGTAATGTTGGAGATGACTAATTAGTGCTGCGAGGTGCATTGGTGCGGGTTGTACCTTGCGGGGAAGAAATGGACTTGGGCTCCGCCTCTATATCTGCATGTTTGACTGAGAACACGAGAAAAAAAATGAACTGATTTGCTTTGATGTGGTAAAGGTGTCGACCGACTGTTGACATACACATATGTCCATTATAACATTTTTCATTGAAGACTCGATACAGTGGTTCACTGTTCATGAATGTCGCTATTTACGTTGCTTTTCTCTAATCTATCCCTTGCTGTTTGCTTAACCTATAATGGATTTTTGTGCTCTTTTTTTTTAAACACTGTAAAATGACACAAGATGGTGCCAAAGCCCTGGCTATTGGGAAGTCGGTAATTGATGGAAAGGAAGTACTGTATTGTTGATTTGGTACATATCAATTGAGAGACTAAAATCTTTGTATGTGAGGGATCAGTGAATTTTTGCATGTGTTGTCAGTTGACGTGACAGAGTGTGCACACCATCTTCCTGTGCATTCGTCCTGTGCATTTGTCAGTCATCTGTAAAGGCAATGTAGTGAATGGTTCTGTATTGTAATTGGAGTGAATCACTTTTGATTGTAATGAGAGCGAACCATGAATTGTAATTTGAGTTAACCATATTGTAATTGGAATGAATAGCATGAAGTAAATAATATTTTAGGGAAAATACAATGAATTGAATTCTGTTGTAATTTCTTGTGTACTAAATTGTACCAAATTTAGAGTGCTTTGCATCGTAAAGAGAGTGAATCTTACTGCATCAGAATTGAAGTGGATTACATTATATTATGATCGGTGTGAATTGTGTCGGTTGTATCACGTTTCAAGTAAAAAAAGTATTGCATTCTAGTCGGAGTAAAATGTTTTGGCACTGTAATCTAAGTGGAAGGCATTGTTATTGAGTGAATAGTATCACAATCACAGTGAATTGCTTTGTCAATTGACTAAATTCTTATATAATTGGTCTAAATGGTACACTAGAATTAGAGTAAATTATATTACAGTGCATCATATTTGTAGTAACTTTCATGTCATCACAATTAGAGTGAACCTAATTGTAACTGGGGTAGATTGTATTGTATTGACAATATGGTACGGCTGTCAGTAAATTAATCTACTGTTGGTATTGCTGAAACTCCTTTGTTGCTTCAACGGCATTGCAGCATAAGTGGACATGAAGTTCCTTTTGAATGAAATCATGAATTTAGCATGAATCATCTCCTCTGAATGCTCATCAAGGAAGATTCACGCCATCACAAGTTTTTATGATGAATGTTTCTAGCTTGGCTGTTACTCTCCCTTCATAGCTCCACCAAGGATAAATCACACTTCTTTTCTTCCGTCTTTGTTTCTGTCACACTCTGCTCCTGCACCGTTTACATTTCCCAGCCTCTTAATCATTCATTCCGATTCAAGACCTTCCGAGTGGAAGTGTGTCCCTTGAGCTGGGGGAGGTTACTTGATCCCTTAGCTGGATGGTGTGAACGCGTGCTAATTAAACTCAAATAGTCGTTACCGGGACATTGCCTGTCTTTACAAAAGTATTTGGGTTCACACACAGAAATGATGATTTGCAAGACTTTGGAAAGCATGTTTCAGCAGTGAAACATAAACAAATGTGGACAATAAAAGTGGGCTCGCTTGTTGAAGCCAAAGTGACCCTTTAATAATAATGGTGTAACATACTTTTGACATGAAATATATTTTTATAATGTTAGATACATTAAGCCAAGTGTAAAGTAAACAAAAATGTCTATAGATATACACCAATACATATGCAAATACTTACATATAGATATGTAGGCGAGGTATACTTGAACTGGTCGCCAGCCAATAGCAGGGCACATATACATGAACAACCATTCACACTCAAAATCACACCTACGGACAATTTAAACTGCCTTGCATATGTTTGGAATATGGGAGGAAGCCGGAGGACCCGGAGGAAAGCAACATAGGCACGGGGAGAACATGCAAACTCCACACAGGAAGGCCGGAGCCAGAATCAAACCCTGCACCGCTTGTGAGGCAGGTGTGCTAACCAGTGCTACACTGCCGTAGATAGATATATTTAAACTGTGTGTATACTATATATATACTATCATCGGTTTGTAGAAGCAGGACGTTATCGGTTAGTTGTGGTAAAAAACAGTTATCGGGCATCGCTACTACATCTGTGCTAAAAATGTCCACAAGTACAAGGTCAGACTTTTTGCAGGTTGAATGTAACAATGCTAGTGGTGGAAATGCTTCATCGGTTATAAAATGCCATACACTATGCTCTTCTGGTTGCCAAGCAACTAATGTGAATAAAAATAGGCACTTTCCGGCACTATATCTTCAAGAAAAATTTTACAACAATATCAGCCCACTTAAAGTTTATTTCATGGAGGCAAACACCACAGTCGCCATTAGCGCAAGCGATCGCCAATGCTAAGTGATGGTGATTAAGTGCCTCTGTTAATGGAACCTTTCATGGTGCAATTACCAACATGTGAAATACGTTTTTTTAAAGGTCATACATACCTCCTGTCGAATTTGAAGAGCCATCATAAACATACAGTACATAGGATGTTCTTTCTTTAGGCAAATCACTATTCATATTCTTATTTTTTTAGTAATGCCCTTTTGCTTTGTTACCAAATTAAGTTTTCATGGAGTTTGTGCGTATCGTCCATCCATCCATCCATCCATCCATCCATCCATCCATCCATCCATCCATCCATCCATCCATCCATCCATCCATCCATCCATCCATCCATCCATCCATCCATCCATCCATCCATCCATCCATCCATCCATCCATCCATCCATCCATCCATCCATCCACCAAAAATAATAAGAGCATCTGTCTATTTCACGGCCTACTTGCACTTAGCCTGTGAAGACGTGTTGACATTGTCCTCTGTCATTTTGCCACCAGCGTTGGCCAGGGGAGCCTCCCGATGAATTAACCCGCTACTCTCTCAGCCGTGTCTGCCCGCCATGAATTTATCATGAGAAAAATGTCAGCTGAGTGACAGCAGCAGCAGTTAGTGTGGCAGTGACTTCTTTTTCCATAGCACTTTTGTCTTCATTGGGGGCCCTAGAGTTGGAAAACAAACATGAAGCTATAAATGTACAGCCACCCCCTAAAAAAAACATTTTATTTGGTACATATGCACAAGATCCAATACGAGAGTTGTATCAATGATTCAGTCTTTACCAACATAATGCAAGTGTAAGATTATTTTACAAAATGTTCCCTCTACTGTGGTTCGTGGTAGTGCACGAATGCTCTCGGAACATGCCAAGTGCAGTTCCTTATCAAATAACTTCAAAATTTTTGCGAAAATGAGACGTGGGCAAAGAAGTAAATCATTCCATTTTGTTTGGGGGTTGTTTCAAGGATCCACTGCAACGACATGTTTTGTTCGGCTTATTCTTCCATTTCTCTGTGAAGGATGCATGACTCTTAATGGTAAAATTCCAGAAAGATTGTTTGGCCTTGAAGGAGTTATGTGTTCTATTGAATGTCCTTTTTTTTTTAAATTCAGCAGAATGATAATTTTCTGTTCACACACACACACACACACACACACGCACACGCACGCGCACGCGCACGCGCACGCGCGCACGCACGCACGCACGCACACACACACACACACACATGCACATACACACACACACACATGCACACGCACACACACACACGCACACACATGCACATACACACACACACACACACATGCACACACACACACACTCGCACACACACACACACACACACACTCACACACATACACACACACACACGCACACACGCATGTGTATGTGTTTCGAACTTTTTTTGAGCGTGCATTAAATGTGCATGACAGCATGAGGAAGTATAGTATATATATTTTTTTGAAAGCGCCGTCTTGAGTGGCAGCCTCCCAGCAGTGTTCTCGCTCTTTTCTCTCCTTTCCCCTTTATTTTCTCTTTCCTTCTTTCTCTTTGTTTTTGGTTTGTAATGTGGACGATGTGTGGCCATGGTCGGGGCTTTCCCAAGATCAGCCGTCCATTCGGCGACACCGGTGCCTCTGACCGCACTTCGGTGTGTGCAGATTGGCTCGGAACGGCCGGATATTTTTCCTGTGCCACGACTGCGCGCATCGGTTGGGATCAGTGAGACTCAACGACAGCCGTCCTGCTCATCCGGCCAGTGCTGACTGGGTCCGGTTCCCACGCCTTGGCCCCACAGTGCGACCCCTGTGAGAAGTCCGCTCCCTGGTGCTCGTCGGAACCTGGATGTGGCTGATCTTCGTCGTGCCTGCCCCGTGGAGACGATGCACACCATCTGCATCACACGTTTGCCTGTTTTGTGGTGTTTTGACGATTCACAACCATGGTCCATTGGCTCGCAGTGTTGACTGCGAATCGCCCTCTGAACTGAACTGCGTTTACCCCAATTTGTGGACTGTGGAGGCTTTTTGTGTGTTTTGGGGTGTTCTTCTGGGTATTGAGGGGGGCTGTGTGGCGGACCTCAGGATAATTTACAACATTTACATCATTTACATTATTTAGGTCTCTCACCAGCTGGCCTGCAGTTACTTTTTTCCTTTGTCACAGCGTATTGTCTTAGTTGCTTTGCCTTCGATGACTCGTAACTTGTCGCACTATTGGTTTTCTTTTGTGGTGCCGTTTCCAGAAGCCAATTGAGTTGCGCTCATGACATCAGTATGTCTTTTGTATACCTGCTCTGCGGTATGAATGCTACTGGAAACCCAAATTGTGCTTAAACAACCTATTCGTAGTGTGTGTCGTGATCAGCAATCCCGTGCAGGACGACCTGAGCCTCAGTCTGAGTAAAGCAGGTCGTCATAGACGTATCCCAAAACTCCGGCAACTTTAGAACATTGCTTGTCGCCATGCTTGATACAGCCGTTGAAACTTCAGTACTGATCACCAGTTTGGTGGATAGGAGGATAGGAGACGTAGGAGGTGTGTCGCAAAAGACTCAACTAAACATCTTGTGAACGAGGAATACGAACAACCACACAGAAGTGTGTCACAACGAACAACACGTTCCCAACACACCCTTCAACCCTAAGTTCCCTGGGGGAATTCTGTATGCCACACATGCATCAATACTCTCCATTGCGTATACTCAGTTTAATAAATGTGTTAACATGAGAAGCTCCAAGAATAGTCATCAGCGTCATCACCATGGGGTGTTATGATCTGTATTTTGAATTATTTTTATATGCGACACAATAGTGTATCTCCCAGAATTGGGATCCACTAAATCCTACACTAAGAAATGCAGCGCTTCAATGGAGAACACTGCTCAATTGACATTTATTACATGTGTTCTGACCGCAATGGCTGCAAATAGTGCAGCCGAAAGCTTTTTTTTTTTTTAATAGTATTGGATGCACTTCTGTCAAAATCCCTTTTTAGTGCCACTTTTTTTTTAACATGGCAATGAGATTTTCCAAGGGTTTAACGCTCCCGAAAAGAGCTTTTCTTTCGGAGGCTCATCCGGCTTATCTTTGCAGACACCAGTGGAACCCACCGCCTCTTAGCGCCTCCTTTGCAAGGCATCTCCACTCACTTCTCCCGCCTGTAAATATTGATCCGGCAGAGACGCAACAAGCAATTGATTATCCCCTTTGCAATCAGTGGCGCAGCTCAAAGTATAAACAAGTGAGATTTTCTGCTTCAATTAAGGACATTATAGTTTACTCAGTAGAGGTGTTGTGGAGAGGGCCGTGTTAGTGGGCAAAGAAACAGGCGTTAATTCAATAGAGGCACCTGTATTTGTTGCACGTGAATATTACATTCAAACTGTTGGTGTAACTAATGTCACTGACGGACACTCATTTCGTGGACAAAGAATAAAAAAGTTTTTAACAAATGATGGACTGGAAGTGTTTTTTGTTGTCCTTCCGTGTAACCGTCCCTTCTCGGTTCAAGTGCCAACTAACCTCTCAATCCGTCATTGACAGCCATTTCACTAATGACTGAGGCAAACAGAAACATGCTTCTGAGTCTCACGTGTGTAATCCCAAACACCACGGGTGTCAAACTCATTTTTTTCACGGGCCACATTTTAGTCATAGCTTCTTTCGGATGGTCATTATGACTGTCAACCCAAATAAATGTATGAGCACCTCATATTATATACAGTAAAAGCTACAAAACAAACTGACTAACTCGTTTTCAAATCAGACGAGTAAAAACTGGTCAAATATTTAAAAAAAAGATATTAAAAGTGAAGACAATTTGCAATTCTAGTAATGACACACAAATTTGATGCACGGTTTGTCTTTGTGGGCCACATAAAATGTGTGGCGGGCCGTATCTGGCCTCTGGACCTTGAGTTTGACACCTTTGCCAAACACACACTCTGTTCAAAGTGAATGTGAATGTTATGTAGGACAGCTGTGCGCGTGTAACGTGTGTTTGCAGAGCAAGGTATGGAAGGAATGTGTGCGCCTGTGCGGGTGTGAATGAGCGGATTGGAACGAACATTGAGAGAATATTGAGTTGAATGTAAGAAGCAAGAGAACCAAATAAACTACGGCCGCAGTGTGACCCTGCAAGCAGTAACGGATAAAGTTTTAAGATTGCACATAAAAGTAAGTGAATATTAGGCGCTGTAACGAAAGCATTCGTATGATGTAACCAATAAGGCGTACAACTCCTGACATTCAAACATAAACATAAAACAAAACTAAACCCAAATGAATTTATTAAAAATGTAATTATTATTGTTATTATTATTATTAAATTATTAAAATCCTGATCCACAGCTTGAAAATGACTAAAATATGAAACAAGTTTTAATATGGCGAACATCACAGTTAGCTGGTTTGATTCACATGAAAAATAGAGCTACGGTAAATATATGCACTATTGAAGGTACGTTTTACAGCATATGAACAAAGTGACACCAGGTTACTTAGTAAAGCCTAACATTTACAGTAACATAAACAGAACATGATACTTATGCACGAGGCTTGGATTTCATCGAACTTTGATGAACTAGGCTTTAGGAGGCATGTGTTTTAAACAGATGCTTGCAGATGTAAGGGCATTGTATAAATATCCATTGTGGGAATCTGACGAGGACACGGTCAAAGAATCATGTCGTTCTCCCTCGAAACGCGAGAAGTCCTCTATCAAAGATATGACAGTAACTGGCCTAATAGATGGGCCTCTCTTTAAAGGAAAGGGACGAGAGAGCCGGCTCATCCAATGGCACGCAGACCTCGGATTTAAATAACTGTAATTGCCACAGGGAGAATACGACGCTCAATTATATCCACTCCCCGCTGCTCCTGCTCTCTCTGCCGAAAAAAATACCCCCCTCTTTTTAATATGGATAAGTTCTTGATGTTGGAGTTAAACTTCCCACAACGGTTCTCTTTTTTGTTGAGGTTTATCATCAGAAACTCCGCGGTGGAATTTGGGTCATGGTAAATAGTGTAAAAACAAAAAAAAAAAACGATCCAGAGTGTTGCTTTAAAAATGTATTCCAGTACAGTTAGTATTTAACTGTTGAAAATGTAGTTAGTAATGTACATATCTATCTAAGTAAAGTAACTTGAGTACTTCATTATTAATCATTATTTATTACTAATTATTTTTGGATGACTCCAATACCAAATATGCTCATTAAGACATAAAACATCACTGCAATACATATATACTTGGTTGGACTTGACCCCATGAATATTTATTAATACATGATCTTTTTGGAATGCACGAGGAAGCCTGGGCACCAACGATAGTGTCTAATCTTTAAGTTGTGAAACTTTGCATTTTGAAGCTCCCCTACCCTATACTCGGAATCATAATTTAGTTGCCGTGTACACTACAAACAAAAATAACATTCCTTTTAATTAAAATAAAATGCACACTATCTTGAAAATGCACATAAGCCAGAAAGATCTTACAGGCCATGCAGTTCAAATCAAGTCTAATCTTTCGCAATTTTAGTCAAATAAATTACGAGTCCGAAAGAAGTCTGAGCACGACACCCTTCCGGTTCAGTTCATTTCCACACTGTAAAAAGTGGACAAAATACATCACAGCAAACTACGTAAATGTATTCCCTTTTGCAAAAACCATAGTTTGTACCAGTTGTGCTTAAGAGGTGGACTTGCCATTAGATTTGATCAGATTGTCACCAAATTTCAACCCTGTATACAATGCACAAGGATAACAATTACACTTTTTGTTATTGTTTGTGGGCAAAGCATGGCGTCAAAATTTGTTTACTATATGAATAAATAAGCAAATGGCTTCCACCCATTTCCCTTTTCAACAAGTCACGCCAAATGTGAAATGGAACTGTAATAAATGCGTTGTGTACTTGGCGAAATAAACAATTCAAAAAAAAAAAAAAAAAAAACCTCACCAACTCCCAAAACCCTTGATCTGTTCGACAAGGTCAGAGTCACTTTCAGTTGGAAAGATGTCATTTGGGATGCATGTCTACAAGGAATAGACTTTTAAAAAGCCTCCGCTAAAAAGACACAATCTACCCGTTTCGACGATTTCCAGAGGCCCTTCAAAGACAAATTTGCCTCTACAGATTTAGTCTGACTGTAACTAGATTTAAAACACGTATGCTAGACAGATGGCTGACACTAAATTACAAAAACGTGGGTGCAGCGTGGTGAGATAGTTTGATGACTTGCTTAAACTACGACAATCTGATCATTTTAAACAGAAACAGGCGAGGTCTGTTTTTTAGTCAAGCATCTCTTTTAAAGTATTGTTTAGCAAAGAAATTGCACAAGTGATTCAACAAGTGCAATAATTGTTTGCAACTGTAAAAACAGTTCAGTCAATTGCAGGCAGCAATGACATACAGTATATAACCTTTTGTCCTTTCAATTAAATTCCTATCACACGCAAATGGATTCTTATTCTCTAACAAATTGCAGTTGTTTTCTCACTGATTACGGTGATTAGAGAACAAGAAATGATGGTGATGATGATAATGACAAATGTTTTAAAGGTATTAATGTCATGTGTCCGCTCCGGTCGGCTCCTCGGACAGTTCATTCTCTCAGCTCCTGCGCCTCCCGTCTTGTCATGCGCTGACTGCCCTCTCACACCTGCTTCCAGTTTATTAACTCTCCTATATAAACCCTGCATCCCTGTCACTTTCTGTGAGATCGTCCCATGTTGCTCCCTGCTTGAACGTTGGGCTAGTCACCGTCTGAGTCCTGTTGCCAACCTTGCTCGTTCGTCTGACCGTCCAATCCTGAAAGCCGCCTGCCCCGACCTCGTGCCTGTTCTCAACCACGATTCTGCCTCACGTCCTGCCTGTCGGCTTGCCTGAGCTGCGACTTGCTCTGTCAGGTTTGATCATTCGCCCGTCACCGACTACGAGATTGCCTTGTCCCTTGTCCCTGTGCACGATCCCAGTGCTGCTCCTGCTCACCAGTGACCAAGTTGCTCGTGTCCTCCTCTTCCCCAAGTCATAAATAAAATAAAAAAGTGCTGCACTTGGTTGCCCTGACTCGTCCACTGACAAGTAAAGCTCTTCCAAATGAACTAGAAAAAGTTAATTTAAATGAGGTTAAATGATTATTGTTCATTTAAAAATGAACTGCAAACATGGTCTGTGTAAATGTTGACGAGCGGTTGGAGACAACAGTCACACTGTCATTTTGTTACAATGATTCCCAGCCCACAACCTTCTCGTTACACCCCCCCGAAAAAAAAAAAATTGTGAATATAGTTAACAAGGAACATTAGCACAAGGTAACTTTGTAGAAAAGCAAAACATACTTTATTTATCTTAAAAAAGGAAAAAATTATGAAAAGAACCCCCAAAAGGCTCAGAGCAGTACTGGTGATATTAACAGTATCGCGGTTGCTCCTAAGGTTTCATTTATTTCTATTTATACTGCATATAATAATCCATTAATTATTTTTCTAATGTTTTATAATTCACTAATAACACTTGCTGGTTGCTTCCACACCAGTTTCTTCCCCAAATACAGACGGCAATGTTTCCCCTGTATATAATACATTTACCAAGGGAGTTCAGAGACTATCAGTGGATTTATGTGAAAGCACGGCTTCATTTTTCCTTCTCTGCAACAAAAAATGAAATCCATAGACCTCCATTACGGCCCAGCTCTTATATCAAATGATTTTGCCCTGCAGAGGTAAACTCCCCCAACGCATGTGCAAAACTCGGGCGGGTTGCAGAGGTATTAAACAATTCCCTGTCCATATTAGGAACCTTGGTGTACTTTCGGCCCTGATGGAACATTCCTGCGTGCGTGCGTGCTTGTGTGTGCGTGCTTGTGTGTGCTTGCGTGCGTGCGTGCGTGTGTGTGTGTGTGCATGCATGCGTGTGCTCGTGTCTTGAGTGGATAGTATCAATACTTCCATTTCTCGATCGAAACTCGAATAATGAGACAGATATTTTAAAAACACTTTACACTTAAAACGTGCAATGAGAAAAACTAACATTTTTCATCTTTTATCATCACCCATCTACTAAATGTGGTTCAAATCTGATTGGAGAACATTTTTCATATCTATACTCAAAATTAGCCCTAAAATGTTTTCTCCAGACCAAAATGGCAGACTTTTTTGGGGGGAGGGGGGGGGGGGGGGGCATGACTTCTTGAGACTTCTTTTTAGAGCTACTTGTGATGAATACGCTTACCAAATTCCAAAGTGGTGAAATGAAACTGACTGAACTTGAACTTGTGGCCTGACTTATTAGAGCTTTGTTTTCTTGGGGGTGAGCAAACTTTGCCACTATGCTTCACCCAAGCACAATTTGGAAAAAGCAACATTTTTTGTAATTTAAGATCACCCACCTGTCTAATCTACTACCTTTAAATTGTGTAGCAATTGGACAAGATCTCAAGGACAAAATTGTCATTGTGGGCCCCTTGAAATGTCCAAAAAGGCCGCAAATTGCTGCTTTAAATCAAAATGCCTGTGTTGTCTCGGGCATGGCATCTTGTTTCTGTGTCTACTAATGACAGATGTGTCTGCCAGATTTTGCGTTGCAATGTGATGCTCAACTCTGACCTGGTTTTATTGGAGTGTAACATTTAGTAGTTTTTGGACAAAATCAGTCTTCGAGGGCTAATACATACTAATACTTTAAACATAAAGGGCAGACTTCTTGTTTCTTTTTTGGAATTGATTCTTGAAACTTTTTGAGGAGTCTACAATTATCGACATATCTACCAAATTTCATGTTCCCAAGTCAAACAGAATTTTGTGGGCTGAATTTTGGATTTCAGACCAATCGTTTTACTCCAATTGTTTTAACCCAATTGATTCCAAGATTTCTTCAGTGTGAGTATTAATCCAAAGCAAACAACGACAGCCACTCCATGTATTATTGATGAGCTGGCGCTCCGTGCCTTCGGAAAGCGGGTTTTGCATCGTTGTGCGGCAGCATCGAGTAATGTCATGTCTTTCACATTTTATTCTCCTTTTTGTGTTGCTGTACGTGAAGAGAAGCAATAGTGGTGACTTATTTTCTGAGCATGGCTCTCATGTTATAATGCCCCTTTGGAACTAATTTGCTCTATTACTGACAACAAAATGCTTTTAATGTAAATGAAGCCCTTTTTAAAATCTGTATTGAGGGTACCTATGGGTACAATTGCCTGCTAAAGTCTCGTGATAATGTCCCATTGTAACACACATCCGAGTTACTGAAGACAAATTTTTAGAGCAAATGAAACCGTTTCAGGTTTTTTAATTACTTAAATGCAATATCCTACTAAGTTGTCATGTGATAATCTCGCGTTAGAACCTATTTCTCAATGACTGCAAAATGTATATTTAAAGCAAATGAAATCATTTTCTAAAGAATTGTTTTAATAATTGCTTTTTTAGATTATTGTATTTTCACAGTATTGCTAACTTAATGCACTCACTTTCCCATGACTGACGATAAAAAATATATTTTTTGGTCCAAATGAAGCTGCTTAATTTTTCTTGTGATAGTTTTCTAAGGGTTATTTATTTAGCTAGTTGCAGCTTTTTGTAAATTATGTGATAGTATTTCTTCACTTTTAAACAACAGGCAAATGCTTTTAGTCTTTTTTTTGCTATAGCTTTTTTCATTTTTTTCAAACATTTTTATTCTTCTAGTGAATCTTGTGCAATTTGCATGACAACAACCCTACTAAATATTTTTGACAGCTCCTAAATCAGTCAGTAACTGATGATAAAATATCACATTTTTATTTTTCATCTCAATAAAATCATATTACTAGTAAAGACATGCAAATCTTGCAACACTCGCAAATTCATACATACCTCTGAAATAGCACCATCTGTTTAGCTGTCCGCTATTGTGTGAATGCAAAATGGCTGCCGGATCCTGACACTTGAGATCGCAGATCTTGCTTGTGTAGTGCAACAATATAATAACGCTTTCTCCAGTTCCATTCACAGGCAAAAGCTGCTTGAGTGACAAAAAAGGACCATTTGTTAAAGCATCACACAACGGAACTCTAAGACTACTTGAGATGGATTTATTTTATTATTCATGGAAACGCATCACAAGCAAATGGAAAACATTACAGAAATTTTATTATTAGAAAACCTTGCAAATCATGAAACTTCATTTGAAACACACATTGGTAAAAACATTAGGCATCAAAATTTTAAAAGATAAATAAATAAAAAAATCTTTCATAGAAACTATTTTTATCTCGTGAATGATAATAGTCAGCAATTCACCCGTAACAATGAAATGAATTGATTTTCAAAAGGAAAATCAGCGGGGTATGTCTTCACTGACCAATTCATCAGCCCTATTTGTATTATTAAAATTTTGGTAAACTTGATTTCAAAATTACATTTTCAACAATTCCCTTTTAAATTGTCTTGGCAATGTCTCATTGAACTCATTATTAGAATATTTTTTTCGGACTAAATTCCAATGTCTCATTATTTGTAACTCATTTCTACTGACAGCAACAAAATGTTGTTTTAGTAAATTGAAACATTTTTAATCTTTTTTGGTTCATTGTTAATCATCTCCGCCATCAGAGATGTGATGATGGTGCATCTCAATGAGTCGCACGAGGCCCTAATGGAGCAAAGTGGGAGTGAGGTGGGCGGGGGAATTAGATTCCATTTGGTGAACCCCCCCGAGTTGTTATTTTTGGTCAGATAACATGTCGCTCGCGCGCTCGTGCAGTATGTCATCAATCCTTCGGGGATGGTAGGCGGGTGCAGCGCTCCCTCCACACAGCCGCTGTGCACAAAATGGAATAAATGTGACACTGGAGGGATGCGGCTATCATTACCTTGATGAATTACGGAAGGGATAACGATTATGGAAATTGTCATCGACTGATCATTCGTCTCAATTTATTGCTCGGGTTCCTGGGGCCGACTGAGATGTTATCGCGTCGATAGCGG
Source organism: Syngnathus scovelli (assembly GCF_024217435.2). NCBI lineage: Eukaryota > Metazoa > Chordata > Actinopteri > Syngnathiformes > Syngnathidae > Syngnathus > Syngnathus scovelli. The sequence goes on from NC_090847.1 coordinate 14,289,288, forward strand.
CGGTGTGCGCTCAAAATGGCCGACATCCGCTCCATAAGGTGAAAGGGCAATGTCATTGGAAAGCTGTCACAGCGCTGGACTGCGCAGGAAGACGCCGATCAAGAGTGCAGAGGATGTGCTCTTAAAACATGGCTGTAAATCGCTAACAACAAGTCACCGTTTAGGGCGGTGATAAAACTAACAAAATCGTTCAGAGGACAATTACGGATTGACAGTGACAGACGATGAGAGTGGTGCGTCTTCTAATATGACCTCATCCTCTTCAAGGATCCAACACTGGGGATCTTCATTCTACTACGATTAAATCACTGGAGAAGATCAACTAGTAGCAAACACGAAAAAGTTAAATGATCTCCGCTATTATGCATTAATCTTACTTTTAAACAGTTTGAGTTCGTGCGTGTGTGTACATAGTGTATGTGTATATATATATCCCTACAGTGTTTTAATGGTCTTTTGTGTTTGCTAATTGCGTTTAGAAGGCTAATGGATAAGGGAATGTGCCCGAGTCAATCAAAGATTTCTTCCGAACAACCAATCAGAGGATGTAAAAATGCTGACAACTTCAAGGGCCAGCACTCTGGCCTTGTTCAAAATACATTGGGCAACACTACTGATTCTGAAGGGCATGGACCAATTAGATTGGCATGGCAACACATGGAGGCCGAAATGTGATTGGACAAAAATATGCAACATCCAAATGCATGCAGCTCTCAGTGCAGTGCAGTCAAGAGAAACTAATAACCAAATAATAATGAATAGACAAGTGGAAATAAATTCATGGAGCAGATATTGGTCATAGAACAATAATCCCTACTATTTACTGTATGACTAAAGTAGAGTGGAAGCGTAACATTTAAAGCGCATTTGCACGTCTTCTACCTCTGTCCTTGTGGCAGGTATTATGCAAAAGCAATTAAGTTCTTCCAAAGAATGCAGGAAGACATATTTGGCCTAATAGAAGAGCCACTCACTTCTCCATAAAACATCGGCAGAAGAATTAGTGGCCATGCAGCTCCGATGTGGGAGAAATTAAAAATCAATGAGTCAAATTACGGTGCGGGATACAAAAGGATGCGCCTTACGCACACAACATCATCAACATCGCCGCTGCTGGCTAAATGTGTCCTGAAAGAACTCACAGCGACGGCAGGTAATTTGTGGCGGTGTTCCGAGGAGAGCGCTTCATCGGAATATTGCTGCTAACATGGCCGCCACGCCTTGGGGGAGCTTATTAGCACGCGGCTAACTTTTGTTAGTTATCATAACGCACAATAAAGGCTGTGAGACATTGGGAGTGTGATTAAACCCTTGACATTCATGATTTGCAGAGCAGCGGCCGGAATTGCTTAAGCCATCGGAGAGCATAAATCACGGCCGTGTCAACCGCCCTCATTAGGATTCAATTTATGAAAACGAAGCTGGATATTAAGATTTGCTGAACTCAATGATGGAGGGGCTGTGATAGGAGAAGCCCCTCTAGAGGCTCCTCTAATCGCTGCATCCCGAGTGCGGGGCGGCCTAATGGAGGACATATCTCTTCATTAGCCAGCACCCGGCGAGTATAGTAGCGTTCGCTCAGCCCGTGATGAACACGCTCGCCTCGTCTTCTTTGAGCACACGCCAAAAGAAACAAAAGTTGCCCACTTTTAACCGAGCCCTCTTGGAATCAACGTTATTGCTGCCGCTGAGTGCAATAAGCGGCAAGGGAGCACATAATGGAGCCACTTAGCCAGCATTACAGCAACGCTGCATGATTGCTACGGGCTGACTTTGGATTGTCAGTCAGATTGATTTGCAAGGTTTGCCTGATAATATCACAAACATCAGGGGAATGACACTGGCTAATAGAAGAAGTACTAGTACCAGGTAGTACCAACTAATAGAACCGTCAATACAGGAGTAACTGCACTAGGTAATCGTACTACATTATGCATAGTAATACCAGGAGTGTGAAGGAATAGAGCCAGGTAATGCCAGTAGTAGCACAAAATAGTATGAGGTAATATATCATACCAGTAGTACCAGGTAATGGTGCCAGGCAGTGCCAGAAGTGCCAGGGAATAATAGCAGGGAGTGTTGTTGCCAGGTAGCATTTGGATAACACCAGGTACTAAATAGTATCAATTAATGCCAGGTGTCTGAAGATGCAGTAGTTTCCAAGTGACATTCCTTTTTCCTCACGGCTACGAGTCCTTAAATAAACATAATGTGCATTGTCGCGGTTGTCGTCCAGCACCAGGTTGCAGTTTTCCGTCCGTGTGAAGGTGTGGGTGGGGCTCAATGCGGTTTTGTTCTCCTTTTTGAAAATGCTCATTTCCACATGAAAAGAGCACTTCTGTCCAATCCCCTTACACAGAAAGTCGGCAGCCTTTACAGTGCTGCTGTAATACAGCCGAGTGCACCGCCCATTGTCCGCCTGCCTGCCTTTTAAACGCGCAGACCAGACGCGACACGCTTAAACTTAAATGTACTTTTCTTTGGCCTCCATTAAATCCTGTTTCTCGCGCCAAAGCCAGGAAACACTCTTCTTTTAATCTAACCTTTATTGGATTACGTGACATGTGAATGAGAAGAGCTTCAGGCTGCTTACTGTATGCATTTGTGTATCTGACGTCGCCGTCTCTTCTCGGCTGCAGACACTGCACCCCCCCAGTCAACCATTATGAGCCGGATACATATCCGGCAAACATTTGAGGACACAAGCCTGGAAATGAGGAAAACAAATATGCCATATGTGCTTTAGGGTAGGAAAATGTGGTTATCCTAGGTTAGCATGTATGGTGTGTCCTTGTTCTGTACGATGCATTAGTATACTCCACAGTCGCAACTTGACTGGAGTGGCCCCTCTTCTCTTTTTTCGGAATACATTTTCTATACAGTACAGGAAACTGAGTTATAGTTTTGTCTTTTGTTTTGCATTTGTTTCATTAATAGATGGTTTTCTTAAAATAGATCTTAGGGCACAAATGAATGAGCCCTGTGAGTTCTATCTCCCAACAAGTGGTGCTTCCACAATATTATCCTTTGTTTGTATGAACATCAAATGTATTGCATTACCTCATGATTTTCATCCAGTCTGTTGTTTGTTCAGTATGTGTCTTTGGTGACCTTGCTGACTTTTTTTTTAATCTGCCTTATGGTGAAGATACCTCTGCCCCAGGTCGCTAAGGAACAACAATCTTGATTGTGGCTATAATATGGATATTAGTTGCTTGAGTGTCCATTCTGTATAATAAGAGAAAACAATATGCTACATCACAATATCAGCTTGTGTAAATGTGTCTTTCTTTTCCAAGTGCATGCAAAATCAATAGGGCTCAAGCAATATCCCCCAGCTGTTGGTGCCCCGCAGTGAGTGCGGATTAGGCAAAAAGCTCTCATGTACTTCTGCGCCTTTTTTGTCTTGAAGAAAAGACGTCCTACAGAGCCCTGATTACCAGCCGGAAATTGAAGTCCACTTCCCGGGATATATTGTGATTCTGTGTCTCGGTGATTGCTCCACAAAATGGCACCTTTTTTCTTTTTGTGTTGCATATTGCGTACTGGCCTGGCCACTGACTCTCTCGAGAGGGAGAAAAAAAGCTGCATTTTCCTCGCCGAAGATTCCAGCTGCCAACACGTCCAACGTGCTGGCTGACCCCCCGTGGGACAAATTCATGCTTGCAAGTGCATAATTTTGTAACGTGACCTCTTTTATGAAACATTCTCAGGTCTAGATGTGTACCACCACATAAGTAGCCTGAGATTTTATATTTCCATAAGACAAAAAAACAAAAAAAACAACATAACAATATACAGTTCAAATAAAAATTAGCTCTTGCTGCCACAGCGGTAGACTCTGCAGTCTATGGTTAACATGGGATTTTTTTGTGATTGTTTATGTAGTTGTTCACAGCAGCCATAAAGTGACATGCATGTGTGCAAAACACAAAATCTGTGCCACTGTGTTCATGGCAGTAAATATGACCCCTAATGTAGGTCTAAATGCTGGAAATAACCATATTTTGTTTTGGCCACTGGCTGTTTTCTGCTCCTCTGTCTACCCTTGCTTTCCACGCCGTCTGTTTTGTGACGTTTGTTGCCTTTTGATAATGTACAGTGTAGGTTGGATGAGCCAGACCTGAACGTCCAAATGGCAGTTGTATCTGATATAGATCTAAATATCCACATCATAATCCAAAAAGGATTATTCAAAATAAAAAAATAAATAAAAAATTCAAAAGGAATTTGAAAAAAAATACGAAAAAAAACCCATACTGGTACAATGGACCACCTCTACGCCATCAACCTCATGGATGCATGGGAGTTTGCCCAACTAGTCTACATGTGTTTTGTGGACTTGGAGAAGGCATTCAACCACGTCGACGGTACAACTGGTGTCCGAGTTTGGTCCTGTGAGTTGGATTCATTTCCAGTGAGGGTCGGACTCATTGAGTCGGTTCATATTCTTTATGGACAGAATTTTCAAATTCAGCCTTGACGTTGAGGGCATCACTTTACCGGTCGACCTACTTCCCCACCCTCGCCTATGGTCTCGAGTTGTCAACCGGTTTTCTGTGTGAGGTAGTCAAGTTTCTCTAATGCTATGTTCAGACCAAATACGAAATGTTTATCTCGAGTTTTATTGCGGGGTACGAACAGAACATAGCTTCATTTACTTGATGTTTTTTTTGCATTATTTTATTTGTGCATTTATTTTTTTCATTTTTACGTTGCACTCATTTTCATAGTTTAATTAATTTATTTTTTATTTATTTTACGTGATTTTTCATTGTATTTATACTACGTTGTCTTGTGCTACATTTGGAGTTGCGACTGAATTCTTACACAAGCTGCTCTCTTTTAAAGTAAAAAAATAATTTAAAAAAAATGGAGCTTGTGCAAATACTTTTTGTCCTGTTAACCTTAAGCTAACCCTTTTGCATAGTCACATTGAAAATGTGAATATGTTGCCTGGTAACTAACTTTTATCGCGCAAGCAGTTGCTCTGCAAAGGCCCAAAATTCCCAATAAACAAATAGAAAACCTAAAATAGGGTGGCGACGGGGTCGATCTTCCTTCGTTTGCTATCCTTGTGTATGTCCTTGATGGCTCAGCGAAGGACAAAGATTGATTGCGAGCCGCTCACTCGCCTTTCATGCAGATAATACATTTTGACGGAGGGCGTTTTTTTTATTTGATGTGATCCAGCTACAATGAGCAAACTCAAAGCGCCGAAAGGCGGCCGTTGCGCCTCTGGTGTCCTCGCTGATAACTTCATCGCCGCATGTGGTCCGACGTGGACTAAATTCAAGAATGGGATTAAACAAAAGTGAGGGGAGGGGAGGCGGTGGCGTTGGGGCCTCCCGTTGAGGTGCAGGGGCCCTCAGAACAGAAGCTGCAAGGTCTGTGATCTGCCGCTGCTATTCTTTGCCTCACATGTGAAAAGGCAAAACAGTCTTTCTAGGGGGATTAGCAGCCTGTTACTTTTGAAATGAATGAACGTGGCCTCTAAATGTTTTCATGTGACGTCCATCTGACAAGGCGGCGCGGCGCTCGTTTGTTTGCCTCCATCGCTGAGATAAGCACCGCGCAGTTGTGGGTCTATCACAGTGGATGAGTGTAGCCTCCACCCCTCCGTCTTCGAGTGGGTGTATGGTGCCTGACTGTTGTTTGTGTCAAACGGCAGTCCAGAATATCCATCCTTTTTTAAGTCATAGGAGGGGGTAATGGAGACTGCTCCCATTGGGGACCCCCCTCGTTCTTCTGACAGTGAGACCTGGAGGGGCATGATCGCAGGAATGCGCTCCCTCCTCCCAACCAGAACCCTGCGGTGCTATTGCAATATTGTTCAACCTTTGTGCTCGTGACTGATTTTGGATGACGAACACCAACGAAAGGGAAAAGATTTACATCTTCAAATGTGAAGCATTGCACGATGAGGTACTCGGTCGTGGGGGACTTACGTCACATATACGCCAAGTTTTCAGCATGTTGACGTGTACATAGAAATCTGAAAAAATAGAGACATTTGAGTTTTCAGCGTCTGCGATGATGCAGATTGGATCGTGCCATCGTGGTGAAGCTGGAGCTGATAGGAAATGCAAAGCTCTTAGTATACCTGTTGATCTACATTCCTATCTTCACCTATACAAGCGGCCGAAATGAGTTTCCTCCACATGATGTCCATTCTCTCCTTTAGAGAGAAGCTTAGTCATGCAGGAGTGGGAAAGAGTCAAGTCGTTGCTGTTCTGTATTGAGAGTGGCTCGGGAATCTGAGGCCTCCTCCCAGTGGGAGGTGCTTGAAGAGACTATCCTGGCTGGCCTGAGAATGTCTTAGGACGCCCCGAGAAAAGCTGGAAAAAGTTGCTGGGGTTTGGACTTCTCCGGTTAGGCCGGTGACCCAGGAGATCTGTTGGCTATATTTCCTGACTGACAAAATGTTGGTCTTAATTAGAGCAATGGAATCCATTCCAGCCAAAAGTTCAGCAATGAAAGCATGAACGTGTTTATCCACAGAAGCTGAGGTCTGTCTTGGTGATGGTGTGAAAGCCTGAGTGAATAATGTACGGGTGTTTTAATCAATATGCTGCTATCTGATTACCTCGGCATCCTTGTTCAAATTAGCCTGGTCCGCTGTTTTAAATTAAACACAGAGCTACATTAGTTGTTTGATTTGACTTTTATTCCCGTCTTTGTAATTTTTTCCAGCATCATTGAGTTTTAAAATTGTTTTTATTCAATGCCATTTTTATTTGGTGTTCATTTCTTTAATTTGATTTTTTTTCTACTTTATTTTATTTGGTATTCAGTATTATCTTTTTCATTCCCCCCACTGATTTTGTTTGATTTTAAAAGAGAATTACTGTAATTGACATATTTTCAAACATTTATTCATAATCTTTTATTGATATTTTTTATGATTGTATTTGAAGATTTCGTGCAACATTCCTTGATCTTTATAACATTAATTTATTCATTTATTTATCATCTTTTATTGATATTTGTATTATTATTTCAAGATTTAGTGAAGCATTCCTTGATCTTCATGACTATTTTACTTGATTTATAACTATTTTACTATGTGCATTTGTTCCCTCATTCAGTTCCTGGACACAGTTGGCCCATCGCCATTACAATACATGATCTTAACGCTGCCCCGCACAGCCCGTCCGATATATCAGCGTTGCATTTGGACATTAATTCAAAGCAAATGTGATTTTTGCTTCAAGTGGCAAGTGCGCCTGCAGGAGGTCAGTGTGCTTGATGCGGATTAGGTTTCCTCGAGTGCAGAACATCAGATCAGACTGCCCTCAGCACTCGAAAGCCCCACGATAAAATCTTCAGCCATAGTTCTAATATATGCTCACATTTCTTTGTTGTCATATTAGACATTTGTTGTGCGTTTACTTGTTATTGCCAAACAGACTTTCCCTGTCTGCCTGTGAAAGATGCTCATTGTCTTTATCTTTAGCTTTCCTCTCACGGTTTCATTAACACCTTAGATCACGCTGCATCTTTATTTATTTAATTTGTATTTTTTTGCATGCGTTGTCAGAGAAGAACAGGTGACAAAACGAAGATGTGAAAGTTGGCCAATTAGCACGCAGCCAAACATATGCATGGCAAGTTGCATGAAAACAGTATGCCTACGCAACACTAGCGAGAAAAAAAAACAAAGAAAAATGAGGTCACGAGAATTCTTTAATATTCTTTAGCACATTTAGCACCTTTTCATGAACCACCTCAACTCTAAAACTGCTCATATTTTGCACAGGTCTCTTCCATATGATTGCAAGTGATGTTTTTTTAGCAGTTTAATTTCATTAATGTGTGCAGCCTACATTCACTAATCCCTCCCCTTCAAGGCCACACCCTTCATGAATGACTGCACAAAGCAAGGTAGGTTTTCATAGTTTAAGTTTCTATAATATACATTATACATTACATATTATATCGTTCGTTCAAGGATGTCAGGTTTTTAAAATAAAATAACAAAACAATAATAATAATAATTAGAAAAATTCAAAATAAAACCCAGCTGGGATAGGCTCCAGCACGCCCGCGGCCCCTGTGGGGATAAAGTGGTACAGAAAATGGATGGGTGGATGGAAACCCAGCGCAACACAATGTAATTAGGCGGGAGAAAAATGATTGGCAACCCCGACCACGCGTGCGTCATCAAATGCGACGTGTGCATGGAGGAACGAGCAAAGTGCAATGACACTTTCGTCGATGTAAACAAGCAGCCCCACTTGCCCTTTCTTGTCAAACGGCAACAATAAGGTATCATCCTATGACAACATTCAGGGATTTTAGGAGACGTTGCAGTGCGCTCAATAGCGTTGAACCATGGATTACTCTTAATGAGATTGTTTTATGTTGTTGTTTTAGTAATTTATTTGGGCTTTGCACCTTAACCTTTGCACTTCTATGTTCCAAATCATTGACATTTTCTGGTTCTTTGGACAAACAAGTTAAGATATGAGACATTCACTATAAATTAAGGCAAATATAATGTTTCTTTAAATGTTTTGCACTTCCTTTGTACATCCTTTGTTTCCTACCTTAGTCTGGCATCTTCAGCAGATTGTTTGTGTTTGCACATTCTGGACCACAATTGTGTTTTTGTTTCAACTCATTAAAGAAAAAGATAATTCAAGCAATTTTCTCTTGTATTTGAGATTGTAGGGCGATAGCGGCACCTGGATACTCGTGTATGTTGTTTTGGTCCTGCCACGAGGAGGACAATACAGGTCAAGGACGGGAGTAAAGAAAAGAGGAACAGATAGTACACGAGAAAGTCGAGTTGATAGCATGTTGAAGAAGTTCACAATATAAATAGGAATTGAACAAACCCAACACCTTGTGATTAGCAATACAACTACGTGGTCAATGGAACAGGTGAAAAGAACTATGAACTTTTCATTTGTGGAACATTTAACTTAGTTTACTTGCTGTCTTTTCCAAGCTGGAAAGCCACTTAATAGTCAAGTAAACGCAGCTGTAAACCTGCAGGAGGTCGCACCACGCATCTAACACCACCACCATGCACAACATCATTTTCGTCGTCATCATCAGACTCGGACCCTCCTCCTCCATCTCTCTTTCCTCTCTGGTCGCGGATTGGCTAAGCATTGACGAGCGGCAGGATGCGCACTTGATCAGCTGGCGAGTGCACGTCGGCTCCCGGAGGAAGCGGCTCGGCGAGACGGACCCTCTCCTCCATCCTTTCCGGACCTCCGCAACAGGATACTCCTCCATCAGCACACGCGTCTTTTGTGGGGACTAACCCTGAAGATTTTAGCGTTGCAGATTCTACGATAGCGCTCTCCACGCGTGTACTTGCTTGCCTTCCAGGACATTCGCGATTGGAGCTCCGTGGGTGAACTTGTCCGCTTGCGAGGACGCCGCTGCCTCCGTCGTGCACGTACTCTTAAGTTTGGAAGTTGACTTGCACCCAAGCCTCACGCATAGGCCAGGTCAGTTGTGTTTAATTGTCCTCTATTGATGAATGCGATTTAGTAAATCTGCTCAGAGCGGTGGGGTCAATATCACGCTGTAAATTGAATGTCTTTGAGAGACTAAACACGTATGAGAAGTGTACGCGTTTTGAAAGCACAGACAAAAATAAAATTACCTGTGACGTCACGTAAATGTGCCCTTCCCACTAACATTTAACATGGAAATAATTCCAATAAGAGCATTTAGTTATTTAGAATTAATAATTGATTTAATAACTTTTTTCGTTCCCTTTTTAATCATTATTAGACTTATTAAAATTAAATTAATGGCCCCCACTTGTCAATTTATGTATTTATTTATATAGGTACTGAAATTACTCTCAACTATAAATTAGCTATTAAACTTTTTTAATCAACTGATTTTTAAACTGCATATTAGTACACTGTGTAATTAATAATTTACTTTGTAATTTTTTTTAATAAGTAATTCTTATTTATTTAATCGTTTTTATAATTATTTAGATATATTTCTTGTTTTTCGTATTTTTACTTTTTATTGATAGGTTTTTATTATAAATCAGTTACTTTTAATCAACTTTTTACTTTAATTTTTCACATTTGCATTTTTAGCATTCTTAAAAATAAAGAAATATAATTCAATTTATTTTGTATATGCATATTATTATTATTATGACTATTATTATTATTATTATCTGTCAGTTGTCATTCAGGTGCTTGACAATTTTTTACCCATAATAATATTGAAATTTTCACCAGTTCGCCATCATGCATATTTTATGGTTTCCAGTTGTAATGTCTGTGTGTTTGCATCTTTGTGTGTATGTCTGTGTGTGTGTGTGTGTGTGTGTGTGTGTGCGCACATAAAATGCTCCTATGAAACCTTTGCTTTTGATGCTACTGTACACTTTGGACCACCGCCAAGACCGAACAATCGGGTAAATCCACTCCTGCCAATGCCTGGGTTTTGTTGGCATGCGGTTTTCCACTGAGAAATATCCCATAAAGTCTTCACGTAATACACAAGGACATAAAACCGCAGCAATCATAATACAATGCAAATGATCATTATTTTTTGTAATTGTCAAGAGCAGTGATTGAGAGCGTGTTAAGTCCACAGGCTTCGTCTGGTGATGCACAAAGAAACACTGAATTGAATGCTCAAACTGTGTGATTAAAATGTTTTTTTCTCAGTCCCGTAGAGTAGATTATTAGAGTTCAAATGTATTAAACATTTATGTTCAAGACATTTGCGTTTAGTCTTTTAAAAGTGTTTTCAAACCTTATTTAGGTGGAATTTTTACTCATCCATTTGAATTGAATCATTATTTGAGTATAATTAAAAGTTTGAGAAAATGTTATTAGCTTTATTTTTTATTGTTTGAGTGAATTGGTTGTGCGTGACTTGTGAGATTTATTTTCAAAATGAAGTAAATAGTGTAATATTATAATGATAAAAGCCACTGTAATAAAAAGGCGATTCTTCATCTGGTTAACAGCAGGTGGTGGCAGTGTTGTTCATGTCATTGTGCGTCATTTTATAAACAAATGTTGCCATCACGTCACCTGTTTTATAGTATTTTTTACACTTGGATAACAGTTAAAATGGCTGAATATTGACCTGCGTGAGGCAATAATGGGACATGAATTAACACTTACCATTTCAGTTAACGGTTTCATTTTTGATATACTGTGTCTCCTACCCTTTTTAAAACAGTTCCGTGGTTTGGTAACACAATGTCTGTACCATCCTTTTGTATACCACAAGGGTTAAGCATTATGGAAAAGCATTTTCACTAGTGTAATAAGCCAAATTGTGTGTATGTGACGCATTGACCCTTGACCAAACACACATTTTTCTTGCCCCACTGTCACTGTGACAACAACATAACGATTTATAGACGCAACATTAAAAAGTGAATTTTATATAATATATGACAACAATACAATTAAAAGAAGCCATGAAGGACAAATATTGACAGTGATTTTTTTCATAATGCATTTGTATAACCAAAATCTCATGTGACAGTGTCAAACCTTTTACATTCTTTTGACAATTGATGATGTGACGTCACCTGTACAGTTAATAAAGATTTCAAGATGGCCACAGGGCCCATTGCTTCGACTCTCAAGATTTGCAATGGAAAAAAAGAGAGGAATTTTCATTTTATTAATACGTAGAGCATCAAAGGCAGAGTGTTACCAGGACCACATGCAACACATTGGCTCTGCTCGCTTACTCTTAGGCCTCCGCCAAGGAAAATGGCTGCTCTTTAGTACTTTGATCTCATTTGAGTACAAGTGCAGCGGTTCCAGATGCAATTGTGACCGCCGCAAAGTCAAGTCTGGACATTTCCCACCCGCTCTTTTCTTTTGCCTTTTATTGAGTCTCCAGCATGAAGCATCGCCGAAGTCCTTTAAGTGCTTCACTACGCGAGCGCTTGATCCGATTTTGTTGGAGAAGTGCGTCTGTTATGGGCCCCATTGATTTATAGCCTTCGTCGCAAAGTGGCCCTGCAGCGGAGGTCACAGCAGCTTCATTTTTTTTCTGAGTCCCAAAAAAAAAAAAAAAAATTGCTCTCGTCTTGGTGAGATGAAGGGCTTGTTAACCCCCCCTGCGGGAGGATCACGCCACTGTCATTTACCTTGATTACGGTTGGGCGAGCGTCTGCGCTGATTGTTTAAACGTGATGGATATTGTCATTTTTTCGCCCGCGGCGTTGAAAATGTCTCCGATCTCGCCAAGATAGCCGTCCGTCTTGCTTTGCGAGGCGTTGGGATGACACTTATTGGCCCATATTGAACATTTGGAACATTTGCCATGCTGCTTGTGTTACTATCAGCTCCGATGTAGGCCTGCTAGGACTCAGATCGTTTTTGACAGTCTTAGTATGGCACAAATGTGGAATGCCGTTAAACAAATGTGGATGAATGCTGAAAATGTCTTTTTCTCTTAGACATGCCTACTAGTGTTTAATGTTGTTAAGTGAAACTGATTGGCGTTGTGGAGCTGAATTATTGGACTTTCGCGTCATGAGACCAGTCATCCAAACTTGCTGCCATACTCTTCTCACGCACAATCATGAGTGTTTAGCATCACTCATCTGCAGTGTTGGGCAAATTACTTCCAAAATTTAATTAGTTACAATTTCTAGTTACCTTTCCAAAAAAGTAATTGAATTAATAATTGAATTACTCCTTTATAAATGTTACAACAAAAAGTAATTATTGCATTTTCCAAAATGTTCAATGGCGTAAAAGAATTAAGATTTTTGTGGATGTGTCAATACAGTTGCATAGATTGGAACAGCATAGACCAGTACTTCATTTAACTTAATACTTATTGAACAACAATGTAAAATAAGCATAAAATAAATAATAAATTGTCACACAACTTCCAGACAATTGTTCACATTGGCCGGATGCACACACTCCACGCTTTTCCGTTTTTTTTACGGCAAAACTCCTCTAATGAGATGGAAATTAAAGCATAGAGTGGCCGACAATTCGCTCTATGCTAATATCTTCGTACCACCGAACAGCTGAAAAAAGGAATGAAGAAAAAAGTAAAAACATACTAGGTATGCCAAGTTCGTCACTCAAAGTCCCGCGAGCCTGCTCTCTTTTTGTTTTATCCCGGTATAGGTACAAAGAAGTATTATATAGTTAAAGTCTTGTTTTTGGCACACCATTCAATTGCACAGAATGTCATGAGACACATTCCCAAAGCTTATTGGCTGATGCCAGGCGTACCGAGTCAAAGGCTAGTCCACCGAGAGGTGGAAGCATTTTTGCGTTGCGCGTCGACGCGTCCCAAGCAGCATAAGTAACGTTCTACATTTCACTGTTAGTAACAGCGTTATAACAATTAACATGGTAATTTAGTAGATCAGGGTTTTTCAACTGTTTTTTTCCAAGGGACCACCATTATAACCAAGAAACCACTCTGGGACCACTGCTTTGGCAGAATATTATTTTATCTGGCACCTATTCAGGTTATTTATTTGCATCTGTCTATTTTGGAAATCTCAGCTACATTTGATGTAATTTGGATGGGTAAATGATTCACAAAAATTTGCTGGAAAATAAATCAAGTCTAAATAATAAGGTGAATTTATGCATGACAGATCCCTGAATATTGTCTGATGTGAACCAAGATAGAAGACTATGTTCTTGCCCAGCTCAAATCTCGCCCAAAGTGCACTCAAAGTGTACAGTGCGCATGGGTGGTTTCCCTTCTCTATTTTTGTTGACTGACGCAGGTCAAAATGGTGTTTGGGCCATTGTGAGATTGAACACATTGAAGTGATTTCTACATTTATTCAACAGTTTTGATACATGCTGATATAATAAGTAAGACGAAAATACAATAACATCTAACACACGTATCAGCCGAGCGCATAATCTGTCTGCCTGCGCTTGGATCAAATCCACCAAAATTGTTACACTACCATGGCATAGAACTGCTTTCACCTAGTATAAAGTCTAGTCTACTTCCTGCCACCAAATTGTCAGGTGTGCCATGAGTGTGTGATAGAAAATACCCTCAGCCCACCAGAACCCCCGAAGACGTGTAACATTAGCAGCCAAATTCCCAAACTCTACGAATGAGACTTTTCATGCTGTGTGCCCGTGAAAACGTTTTTTGTTTTTTCATGTAAGTTTTTTAGGCTTTTTGTGGGCATACTCATGATAGATATACTTACCAAATTTAATGTTTGAGTTATTAGAATTTAGTGTTTTATGGTGAGCTATAAAGCGTCATCACCATGTTAGTAGGCATTTGATAACCATTGAGTAAAGGTTGAGCTTGTTTTTGAAATACTCAATGAAATGTCCCACATCCATGTTTGTCAGCGTTGAATATGTAATGAAATTGCATATTTCCCAGATGTATTTTTTAACGATCCTTCTAACAACAGAATAATAAAGCAATTCAATGACTTCACAGACACTGAGGGACATTTAAAAGCTTCACACAAAATGAAGATTTATTAGGTAAACTTTAGAACTTTTTTGTGGAAATATGGAAAAAAGTAAGTGTAATTAGTTGTAAGGGTGGTATCTATTGGGGGGTTCATTTGTTAGATAATTATTGTATGTCCACAAATGGGTCCCTCTAATTAGATCCAGTGACCCAATTAGTCGCCTACATAAAAAAAAAAGCCTGTCTTTTGACTATTAGTCTATTAGTCAAAAGACAGGTAATAACTGTTTACCTTCGATCGTAGATGCTATTGTCCACGCACGCACGCACGCACGCACGCACGCACGCACGCACGCACGCACGCACGCACGCACGCACGCACGCGCACGCACGCACGCACGCACAATGTAGAGATTAAAATTAACAGGCCATTTACAAACACAACAAATGATATTCAGAAGCAAAGAAGAGAAATCAAATTTATCTTACCAAAATTACTAACCAAAATTTTAACTCTTTACAATCTACTAATTACATCATTATTATAGGTTTTTACAAAGTACAATATTATTCAGTGCAGCAAATGTAGAACATAATGTTTTGTGTTTTAATGGAGAGGTTGGAAAGGATAAGTGGCATTTCCATTTCTTCTATTATGCACGTATTTAAGTGTTTTGAATTTTTTGTGGTCACAAATTGGACTAAACTTGTATCTCGAGTCACCTGTGTAATAGTTGTTTGTTTGACGAAACAGACCCAGGTTTCTGACTAAGTCAATTTTTGAGTGAATAACTGACGTGTAGTCACTGCCGTCCACCATGTTGTGTACACCACAAATTTGAAAGGATATTAAAAGAAATCATAGTTCATACAGAAGTATTATGTGGGACGACAATCAGCCCCTGTGGGACGCACTCAAGACGGCCCTCAGGGGCCAGATACTATACTTGTTAGTAGCTAATTGAGCAGTCTCATCCTTGTAAAAATGAGTATGGCGTAAAGTCGATGGATGTGATGGGGTCAGTGGAGTGACCTTTTTATATGAATTTGAGATAGCAGACAAGCAGCAGTATCAAATGCACCAAGGTTAACGTCGCCTGACAAACTGGTCAAATGCACTGCGGCATCTGTGACATATTTACCCGGCATAATTGTGGCCACGTTAATCCGCTACTGTTCACACTCAACCCACGTGGATAGTGTTAGCGGTTGGCTCATCAACGCGGTACATTTCCTCCCACAATGATGCACAGAGGCCCTGATGAATAATTGAAATAGGAAAATAAATTGTGGCACATTTAGGATTATGGGAAAGATAAACAAACTGGATAATTCACAACAGGTATGTAGCATGACCTTTGGTAGGCCATCATGAGTAAACTGCAATAAAGCCACAAGAAACTATCCATGAAATGTACAAGAAGACAGCCATTTTGGTTTAGGGTAATCTCCAAGAATCGTTCAAAGAAGGAACTCGAAAAAGTAGATTTTTATTTTCTTGAGTATCATCTGATTGCTACTACTTATGCATTATCGGCGGATGTTGCTAAATTGTAAAACATTTCATTTTGGTCATTGGAAACAGGCAGAACCTGACTGCAAAATTTGATGATTCACACTAAAACACACAATTCTAACAGCTCAAGCTTTTTCAATACATTTTTGAAACATTTCACAAATCAACAGGAAATCTTATTGACATGTCTGTAATGAGTAGACGAATAAAAAAAGTTCCAGGAGTCATGCCTCAAATGACAGAGTCATTTAGAGCCTGAAGAATTTGTCCAATATGTGACAGATATGCAACAACAACTTATGGAATGAAAATATTTTGCAGTATACTAGAATTCATAGGGCAAATTATTTCTAAATTACATTTCAATATTTGAAAAAGTTGTTTGTGTATTTGAAAATATATTAAAACAAGTTTAAAGCCAAAATTTAAAACAAGTGTCATAAGGGGTTGTGAACATGTATAGCTTCCGTTCCTTTGATTAAAGACAATCTATGTACTGTAAATCAACTTGACTTGACAAGTCTCCTTGTCTAGTATGTCTTTGTTTTTGATATTTTGTTAAGAACGCGGAGCAGTGTTTTTTTCTTCTCACCCATGTAAGGAATTGATCCTTAACTCCTTTAAAAAGAGCAAAACACCCCCAACTCTACCTATGGCTTTAAAACCAGGGATATTCTTGAGCTGAATGTTATGATTTATTTATGTATTATGTATTATTTAATTTACTTAACGATCTGCTTTCACCCATCGGCCAATTTTCCTGGCAACAATCTAATAAGAACAGTACAGGCACTTATTTTTTTCTATTTAAAGCACTGACTCTGCCGATGCGCCACGACCCGCAGACAACATTTAATGCACAATCATACAAATATATATATGAATGTAAACTGAAGAGGATTGAATTCATGGTATTCAGTCCAAAGTTAGGTAAACAGCATACAATGCCATGCCTGCTGTTTGTCAAACACTCTTGTCCCAAATAACTCAACACTATTCATAATATAACCAATGAAAAACTGGCAGGATTAAGCCCAAGACTATCAGGTTTCTAAATTAGAGCGCAAGGGTTGTTATACATGTCTCCGCGTTTTCATCAGAGCGGGGGAAGTTGGGTCGCCCAGGCAACGTCCACAGTGGCTACCGCACGCTAGCTGCACAACCTCGTGTGTTCTACTTGATTGTGTTGCATTTATGTATTGTATGAGTGAGTGGGCAGTTGCTATTAAAAAGAACACACATACACACACACACACACAATTGTTTATGATGGAGTGGACAGTTTTGCGATTAGCCGTAGGACGACGCGGGCCTCTAACCAGTCGATTAATGTTTATGGTTTGCCGTGCTCTGCTGGACTTTCTGGGTCAAGAGTGAGTGTGACAAAGATGGGAAGGGGAACATACGCCGTGTGTATTGTGCCCTCTGTTCTTGCTTTTGTCACCATTATGTTATTACAAGCCATCTTTAACATAAAGATGAGGTACACACTTTTTGGGTGTTTTTAGAATGATTTCCCCCCCAAACATAAAAAAAACTACCAACATACACCAAAACAAAAATCTCCTCTTTAAAACAAAAATTTCAAAGTGTATAATTACTCCCAATGGTTAGATTATTATTTCAGTTAATTACAAGCCAGAAGAAAGCCATTTCCCTGAAATGGTGCAACAGCAATGAATGAGGGAAAAGAGCAAACCCGCTTGTGGGGTCATTTCTTAATAGATGTGGTTTCAAGTACAAGCCTTGGCATTTGCCCAAGATGGCTTCTAGTTATGAAATACACAGAATTTCATTATGTCCACCCAATTTCCTGTTAATAGATAAAACCAGTATTTTTTTTACCTGCTGAAAATCCTCAAAATTATCTTCAAACATGATGCCATGCTCCATCTATTAGATGGTGTAGGCAAAAAAAAAAATTCTGAATTAAGCCTCATCCATCCATACAGTATACCAGAAAAAAAAAAGAATTCCCTAAATGGAGTAATTCACCCCTGGATGACTGACTGCTTTGAATCAGAATGTCCAAATTCCTGTTACGTATAAGATGCGTGCACTTGAAAAGAACTGATGCGTTTTCAGGTGTGTTGAGGACCCCCAAAAACCGATTCATTAAAATAAGGACCTTTTAGCTGCCTGGTGCTCGGGTTTAAAAAAAATATGCATTGATGTTAACATGGCCTTAAGTGACTGTAAACATCGGAACGTCAGGTCTCTTGTACCGCTCAAAAGCACATCAAACTTTGTAGTTTTCTGTGTGGACCTGCCAGGAATCTCCAGTCTGTTCTTTTGTGGTCTTCGGACAGCCCAGTGGGGAGTGAGGCGTCATCTTTAACGCTTGTCCACCGCACTGCCGGTGTGCTTGTGTGATGGGAACACTGGGTGAAAAAGTGTGTGTTCATTCCGAGGCTGAGCCTACGAAGGATGCCCAAAAAGCCGGCGTCGACATTACTAAATTTTCAGATTGATGTTTCTTTAATAAGACCCGCAGTCTCTTGGTATGCCGACGGCAATCCGTGGCGGTGACCTACATTCTCCTTAAAACGCTGACAAGCAATGAATAAAATCCTGCAGTTACTTGATGTATTTAATTTTTTTTAGGATGCCTTAAGATAAAACAAAGCCGATATAATATTCTGTATAAAGTAGGAGAAGACATTTCTTCAAATGATGTTTTATTTACTGGTTTCTGTAATGATTGTTGCACCACCATTGCAGCATTCACCCGCTCCACCCCCCTCTAGTTCTCTCCCCTTGCCATTGTGCTGGAAGCATGCTCCACCTTACACTCCCCCACCCTCTCCGAACCCCACCCACGGCCGCCGCCCCATTTTGCCACCGTGCACCCTCCCGGTTTGTGGGGCTGTCTGTGCGTGGTGCAATCGAATTGCACCCGGCGTCAGCGCTTTGTGAGCGTCCCTCTGCATGAGAATGCATTCTCAGGCAAGCTTGGCGTGATGCCGGCTGCATTTCAAATGTGTTTGAAGTAACAACATTTGACCCTCAAATAAGGCTGATGCTCGAGTGAACATTTGGAACTTAATAAAAATTTCCATATTCCCCATTGAAATGACCTGAACTTTTTATTTAATGAAAACAGCACAGTTACTGTATTTTACATTGGAAAAAAATATGGCACACCACCAAGTATGTGTCATAAAAATTGGGTACAGTGCTTGATTGCTATCTAATTTTTATTCCGTCACTATACTGTGTGTTGCTGGCATAGAGAAAGGTGTTCATGTAGTCAATAAATAGTTTTTGTACCAAAAGAGTGAAATGCGCTCATCTTTCTTGCCATGTATGTGTCCAGAAGAGTGCCAACCTCCGTCAAGATTGATACGGGACTTTGTCGGTCTAAAAGTTATTTAGGACCACCACCGGTGGACAACCAACAACACAGGTGAGGATGGCATTATCACACTTCCATTAACAGTTAAATCAATTCTTCCATTGACGGTTCCACTGATGAGTCCATTGATGGTTCCAACGGCGGTTCTGTTTGCTGTTCAATTGACAGTTTTACTGATGATTCCATTGATAGACGCATCAATTGTTGCATTGGTCATTCCGTTGATAATTCCATCAACAATTCCATTGAAAAACCTTACAGTGCCATTGATGGTTCCAATGATAGTTTTGAGGCAAATTACTTTCACCAAAATGTACATTGACAGCTATATTGGCAATTTTCTCGACGCCTCCGTTGGTAGTTCCATTGAGAGATGTTTCAAATGCTTCACTGACTGTTTTTCTGATGGTTAGGAATTTATGATTAAGAAGAAATGAAATAAGCACCTAATTAAATTCTGCCATGTGCTCCTTGGTCTACTTTTTCTCACTTCCTTTGCCCTTACAGCAGCCTTCTACAAAGTTTTATGGAAATTGATTTTGTATTTTTTTTTTAAATCTTTTTTGCTTAATGTTGACTATAAACTGAATCTGGCCTATTTAATCTATTTACATGTCATCGTTGGATAGATAGATACTGTATAAAGAGAGAAAGAAGATGAATATTTAAGATGGTCCTTGGTGGTAAATAAAATGGCAGTCAAATTATTCATAAGTGAATAACAACCTGCTGGCTGCATTCAGGCTGTCACCTGTATAAAAAATTGGAAGTCAATAAAGGCATACGACTGAAAAGAGCAACTTTTTGCTGCAGGAACATTTATCAAAACACAGTTTCCCCCCCCCCTCTTTCAGTGCAGCGCAATTCCACTCAGAAAATGAATTTGGCTGTGGTCGTGTTTGTTTGTTTTTTTTAAACTTTAAGATTGCATGGATGAATACCAGTCAGTGTGCTTCTGGCAAGGGGTTATTTGGGGAGTTTGCAAATATCGCCTTTCAGCATATTATGCGATGTTCGCATAGGTATGGAAAAAAAGAAACAATCAAACTGGTTAGGATGAGATATGGTGATGTGTGTGTGCGTGTGTGTGTGCGTGTGGGTGCGCGTGTGTCTAGTATCTGGAGTGTCCAAGATTTGCATTCCCAGCCTATCTTCGGCGCAGCAGTAAAACAAGAGATTTAACAGCAGGATTTCATCATCTTCCCGCCCGGAGTAAGATCATTGGTCACTGAGGAGAAGAGTGTGGTTAACTGCGATTGAATTGCTCTGTAAATGCAGTTAACTTTTGTTGTTCCTCCTGCCGCCCTCATACGGTTTCCTTTTTGTCCCCTTCGCTGCTCTGCTGTCACTGTTATTTTAAGATTATAGTAATCCACCCGAAACAAAATAATGGCAACATCTAGCAGTGCCCCTCTCAGCCCATAGGCTTTAAAAAAACAAAAGCAAAAAAACCTTCAGGGTTTGTTTGTTTTCTATTTCATGTGAGGTGAAAAAGTTTGTCTTTTTATGGGGAAGTGTAATATTGATAATATTTGTCTTTAGGGAAATGCTAATCAAAAGTTAATCTTCTTTTTAGCAAAGCGCACCATCAATAGAGTGTCTTCCTTTTAGGAGCATGCAAAATTCTCTTTTTGTTTCTCTTTTTTGGAAAGTCCAACACCAGTACGGTTTCTTCTTTTAGGAAATATCAATAGTTGTTTTTATGCGGCATAGATAATTTGTCACCTTTTAAGGAAATGAAGGATGCCGTAAAAGTTTGAACTTCGGATTTATGATACTATAAAAACAACAATAGTGGTAGTTTTATGTTGACATCAGCTAACAAGAGTGACTGGTTATCCTTTACCTTGTCCTTTACCTATTCCTTTCCATACTATATCAAAAGAAAAAAAAAAAAACTTTTGTACACTTTTATGTCGTGACATAGGAGTTCAGTTTAATTTGTGTTAGCCTTTAAAAATGCATTTTTTCAGAAACACCGTTTAGAGCATTGCTCAAACACATGGTGGCCTAAGGACTGCACATGTACAATTGGATGCAGTATAAGAACAGAAGAGTCAAATGGATTCAGGCACTGAGCCTCCACAGAGGAAAAGACAATCTGGTTCTGACAGTGTCCAAAGTTTACGACAATGTGCTAAAGGCAAAGTCTTACATTTCACAAAAATGTGAAAAACAACCATTTTATTGGTTTGTTGACTACTTCCTTTTCATGGTCCATACCTGTCATAATATTTGTGCCATTAGGGTTCTTTAATAGAACATTCTATTGACATTCCATTGTTTTTTTCATTGAAGGTTCCACTGGCTGTTCCAATGATAGTCCATAAATGGCCCTAATCAATTGAGGCTTCGATCGGGGATTCCAATGAGACAAACATTGGTGCTATATTGACTGTCTGTCTGAGATTCCATCGATAATTGACTGGAACACTGACATTTTCATTGAAAATCCCACTGATTACTTTGGTGCTTCCAATCATAACTCCACTCAAAATGTGTCCACGTCCGGTTACACGAGAGCCCCTATGCAGCCTTTTATAATTTTCCCTGCTCCAACACACCTTTCAAATAATCGACCTCATAATAATCCTGAAAGACCCCTGGTCTATAGTATCATTTTTTAAAATTCCGTCAGGAACATTAAAGCAGGACTGGCCACGGGACATTTTGGCTCTGGGCCAAGGCACCACCGCTCTACAAAGTTGGTGGTAGTCAGTTTTGATGTTTTTCATTTTATAGAACATATCCCACCCCTGATATGATAGTCGACCACCTTTTTACAATGCTCCTGCATCTATTCCCCATCTACTGGAAGCGTGAGTGAGCCTTAAAGATAGAAAAGTCAAATGGATTCAGGTGTTGAGCCTCCACCAAGAAGACAATCTGGTTGCAACAGCATTCAAAATTCAGAGTCGAAGCAATGTGCTGCAGTCAAACTCCAAAAATACACAGAAAAAAACAGGTACCATCTGATGGAATGCTGCCCTGACTCCCTCCTCTAACCCCTCCCCCCCCCATATACCCTTAGCACCGACAGCCAGGAGAGAGCAGGAGAGCGCCTCGACAAGATGAATTATGCAAAGCTGTCAGGGGCGAGCATTGTCGGAGGCTCTGCAGACACAGACGCCGCCAGGCCCCTCTGGCCACGTCCCCTCTTCTCCCCCTCAATGGCCTGTTGTCACCATGGCCGTCCAGGCCACTCTGGCTGACAAGTGGACGCTCTTTGGGAGGTGCACCGGTGAGCTTTATTAGCGTTATTTACAGAGGTCACCGACGGGGAGATGTTGGCTGATGCGGGAAATATAATTACAGTACCGGGGCGCGAGAAATTGCTTACGGAGGGAAGAGTTGCCCTTTCAGCATTTCCGGGGCGACGGTCGCTTCATCTGTTTTTCAAAAATGCTTGTGTGTGCGGCTGTCAGGGGTACGCACGCTTCACTAGTATTTTTTTATTCATGTGTCAGTCTCCAAGATGCACTTTTGATTTTGCGTCAGAAACTTACCTGATTATTGATTGATTAATGGGCTATTATATTGCAAAGAAAAGTACTTGATGTATGGATGGATTCAAGTTTGTCGTTACAAAGGGAACCCAGGTTGTCACAGTAATCGACTAATAAAGTATGCATTTATAGTCTCCGATGGAAACAGTCAAATCCCAGGTATAACTCCAATACAGACTCTCGATAAAGGGTGGACAACTTTTGAAAAGAGGCCACATGAGAAAATGGAATCATTATCATCATCCTCTTGGCCCTCTTTCTTCCCCGTGCAGGAATTAAGAATGTTGCCAACATTTAGGACCACTGTCATTATTTCTGCCTTTTTTTTTTTAAAAAAAAGGTAGTTGCTAGAGGGGTCAGGTTAGCGAAATATGGCAAAAATTTGCTATGTTTTCTACAATGCACACACGATAGCTTTTGCATGCTACCTTGATTGTACTAATGTCCACATCTGTGCACATGCTCAGGCCTTCCTGTGTGGAATTTGCATGTTCTCTCTGTGCCTGAGTGGGTTTTCTCACGTTAGTTGCATGGATTGTGAGTGTGAATGATTGTTTATCAATGTGTCCCCTGCGATCGGTTGGCAACCAGCTCAGGGTGCATCCGGCTTAATGCCCGAAGTCAGCTGGGATAGGCTCCAGCCTGACCGGCTATGCCCCTTGTGATGATAGAGCGATTCTGGAAATGGATGGAGGGAGGGATGGATGGATATATATCCAGTTACATTTTGACCGGATGTTTATACTGTACCTTGTAGCATTAACTGGCATTATTTCACTTGTATGCTTAGTGTATTTGTAGGTTGGAACAGTAGCTTCTGTATCCTCAGCTATATTGTAAAGACAGCTGCAGTTAATAACATTGTACACATGTTGTCTGCCTATCCTTAGCGTTATTGATGTTATGTTGTTTTCAGTTACGTTAAATACTGTTTAACCAGTGTGCAATCTTCAGTATTATAGGTGTGGCATTAACTTGTTAATGTTGCAACAATTAGTATTAATATAGCTTAATTACTAGCCATCTTGGCAGGACACACCCCTTGCAATATCATTTCCTGCTGCATCCAGAAAGGATGACCAAGGATGGCAGTCTGAGGCAAAATGAGATGATCATTCCGATTATGTATCACCTTTTTACAAAATGAAAAAGTAATCAAGTTTGTTAGGTATCAGGTTAGGCTTAGGGTTAGTGGGATTCATAATAATGCTTTCACACTGAAGTCAGATATTGCCTCTCCAGTCTGGATGTAGTATTAGGGCTTATCCTATCCAGATGGAGCACTGCCAATCATATTGCAGCGTGGGTCATGTCCAAATAGAATTCTATTGGTATTCATTTATAATGCATCATGTCAGTCACTATTGGTGTTGAGTTAGTTTATATTTCGCATTATTTTTTTCAACACTGTGTTAGGATGAAGTAGTAGCTACCATTGTTGTTATTGCACAGGTGCTGTGCTAGCATGTAGTATTAGCTGCACCCTTATGATAGCGGACACATTTTTTTTTTTTTTAAACATTTTGAAAGGTTTTGTCTGTGGTGCTGAGCCCCAAAGTGGCCCCAAAGGGCCAATTGACTTAGACATGTCGCCCCTTAAATATACTTTAGTACACACTATGGTAGGGACTGGGAAAAAGATTTTGGGGGGTAGCGGGGTGGCGGGGTTGGCAAGTCTGGCATGGGAGCTATTGGGAAGTGTGCAGTGTTCCATAGATCACCAAGTGTCTCTTTCCCCCACACTGTGACACTAATTTCGGCCGCTGATTCGCAGTGGCTTCACGGGTGGCTGCCTGCCTCGATTCAAGTGCATGATCAAAGGCACGAGTGGTAGGGGGTGGTGGTGGTGGTGGTGTTGAAATGTAACGGGAAGACTGAAAAATAGAACACAGATTTTGCTGAAGAATTTATGATCCAACTTCCAAAAATCTTCAAACGTAATCAGACAGCATTGGCACATCACTTTCTACTCTGGTTCTTAAAATATTTGTGCCGATACTCAGCTGGGGAAAATGAGAAGAAGGTTTTACCATTTTTTTTTTTTCTTAACAATCACCTAAGCCCTTTACCAGACTTCTTTGCAGCCTGAAAGCTATGGTAAGGGACTTTGTGCAGGCTGCTTCGTTATGTCCGCGGTGCATATTGGGAAAAATTACTTTTATCTTGTGGGCCATTTAGGTTTTTTTTCCAATTCAAATGGCATAATGGCTCGGTGGCGCACTGGGTAGCACGTCCGCCTCACAGTTAGGAGGGTGCGGGTTCGATTCCACCTCCGGCCCTCCCTGTGCGGAGTTTGCATGTTCTCCCCGAGCCCGCGTGGGTTTTCTCCGGGCACTCCGGTTTCCTCCCACATCCCAAAAACATGCTTGGTAGGCCGATTGATCACTCCAAATTGTCCCTAGGTGTGAGTGCGAGTGCGAATGGTTGTTTGTCTCTGTGTGCCCTGCAATTGGCTGGCAACCGGTTCAGGGTGTCCCCCGCCTACTGCCCGATGACAGCTGGGATAGGCTCCAGCACGCCCGCGACCCCCGTGGGGACTAAGCGGTTCAGAAAATGGATGGATGGATGGCATAATACATAAATTGACCCTTGGAGACAATATGAAACCCTGCTGTTGTCTAAACCTCATTCGGAGGGCCTATCTTTGACATTCTCACCTTATATTTTAAATTATTTCTCGATATATATTAAGTATTTTAAGCCTATCCTTGATAATCTGTAACCTGTTTATGTTGTGAAAGTAATTGACCCAATTTTAAGTTCAAACAAACAAACAAACAAACAAACAAACAAACAAACAAACAAACAAACAAACAAACAAACAAACAAACAAACAAAAGCAAAAATGATGACTGTGTTCTGTCCTTATTATAAGTTTTTATCATTTAATATATTTATCCAAAAAAAAAAAAAAAAAAGTCTCTTTTTCCCTTCAAGCTCGGGTCCTCTACCAGAGGCCTGGGAGCTTGAGGGTTCTACGCAGTATCTTTGCTGTTCCTAGTACTGCACTTTTCTGGACTGAGATGTCAGATGTTTTTCCTGGGATCTGTTTCAGCCACTCCTCCAGTTTGGGGGTTACTGCCCCTAGTGCTCCAATGACCACAGGTACCACTGAAGTCTTAACTCTCCAGGTCTTCTCCAGCTCTTCTCTGAGCCCTTGATATTTCTCAAGTTTCTCATGTTCCTTTTTCCTAATGTTACCATCATTTGGGATGGCTATGTCAACCACAACGGCTTTCCTCTGCTCTTTGTCCACCACCACAACCACATATATTATATATATATATATATATATATATATATATATATAATATATATATATATATATATATATATATATATAAAATGACAAAATCATTTACATTTACCAAAATAAAACAATATTAGGGGTTTGAAAAATGTAAAAAAGTTTTTGTTAAGTGCATTTGTTGCTGTTAAGATTTTTTCTCTTTGTTTGTGTTCAAAAACTGAAAAAAATCCGACAATTAATTAATTTAAAAAATGTGATAAAATTTTCAAAAATGGCAAAAGTCCAATAATTAATTACATTTTACAAGGTGTGATAAGTTGCTTTTTCTTTCCTCATTTTTTTATGTGAAGAATGATAATAAATGTAACTTTTAAGAAAGGTAAAATATTCTGTTCGCTTGCTACTAATCTTTACACTGCCAAAAGAAAAGGGGATAAATAGGTTGGCAGCAGTAAAACTATTTATTTGCCTGAGTAAAATAATAATGACAGTTTTGAAATCATTTAATTAATATTGAATATGGTGTGATGAATTTAATAAAATATATCTAGTCCTTTTTAGGAAGAAAACACAAAATAAAATAACCATCCGGTAACAGAATACATAACCAAATATTTTTTAGTCTTCTAAAACTGACAAAAATTTACTGTATATACTACATTTGACATAATAAAACAATAATAAGTGTTAGAATAAAAATAATAACAAAAATGAAAAAAATTACCTTCCAGTGACAAAAATATTTCCTTAGTTTCTACAATGTTTGTTTTCTAAAACAGCCTTAAATACGTTTGCCACATTCAAGCAATTATGAGATTTCAATTTTTTTTAATATGAAATTCTTTAAAGAAAAGAAAAAAATATTAAAATCATCATTCCCATCCCCCTTACATAAAAGAACAATAATAATAATACTCCCTGCAATTGGCTGGCAACTGGTTCAGGGTGTCCCCCGCCTATTGCCCAATGACCATGCCCGAGACCCCCGTGGGGACAAA
Organism: Syngnathus scovelli; assembly: GCF_024217435.2. Lineage (NCBI taxonomy): Eukaryota > Metazoa > Chordata > Actinopteri > Syngnathiformes > Syngnathidae > Syngnathus > Syngnathus scovelli. The sequence continues at coordinate 14,316,304 of NC_090847.1, forward strand.
CGGTACAGAAAATGGATGGATAGATGGAATACCAATACTACTACTACTACTACTTCTAATAATGTTTTCTAAAACTGACAAAAATACATGTATATTTCACAAATTAAAAAAAGTAATTACCAGAAAACCATCAGCCTTCCATGCTAAATATATCCAAATTAACAACCTTAAGCAATCATGCTTAAGTGGTGTGAGGTCACCGCAAAACAGCTGCGGTTTTGTCTTTGTCGTCACTATAGCAACAACAGTGATGCTCCATCTCCTTCCAACTCACTGTCGCATCTTGTGAGTCTTTTACTTTAAGGTCAAACGAGTACATCGGCTCTTTTTTGAGGACTACAAACGAACGCACAATAGTCTTCTCCCGAGAGCTTTATGTGACCTTTTCGCAATGAAGCAAAACCAGCGGGTAGCGTTCCCACGCGACTCGTACGTGTGAAGCAAAGCATGCTGGTAGTTGTGTACTTTACTCACTTGGTCACTCAAGGGCACTCAAATATAAGTCTACGTAAGGGTGTGTGTAGCACTAGGATGCAGCATTATACAAAAAGGAATAAGATGGCGATGGTGTTCATTTTGGCGACTGCTCGTGTCACTGCATTTTTCCGGCGGTCTCCCAGGGGCGTATGTTGCCGCCAGAGTGGTCCAAGCTCCCGCGGTGTCATTGGGAGGCGTCCATGCTTGAAGTGAAACCAAGTACAGCTCATTCGGAGAGGGTGGGGGTGTCAAAATGGGAGTCCATAGCCCACTCTCATAGCGCAGCCAAGGGAGAAATGAAAGTGTGTATGAGTGTGAAGACGGTAATAAAACAGTCCTGACACACTCGGGCTTCGCATTCCAACCAAGATTTTTTTTTTCTTTCATAAAACATGGATTAGTCACATTCTCATTCAATCTTGGGTTTGAGATTTCAGAAGTTTTTTTTTTTTTGTCTGCCTTGCTTTTGTAAAATTTAAAGATTTTAAGATTTTTGTTAATTTGACATAAACTCAACTACTGTAATTTCTGGGCAAAAGCCACTACTTTTTGGTCAAGTTTTGAACCCTGCGGCTTATCGTCTGGTGCGGTGTATCTATGGATTTTTCGTGATTTTTGTGATGACTTGATCACTTTTATACACTCGTAAAAAGGCTGTGTACCGCTGTTGTGCGGCACCACTGTGCTGGGGGGAGGGATACGTGACACGGTCAGTGGGAAGAATAGTTGTGTGTTGATTGCATGTCTATCCGCCAGGCAAATAGCGCCGTATAATTCACACAAAAAAGAGACACAACGAGATCACTGAAGAAAGGAAGCTTTTATACACAAACCCTCATTATGGGGGACAAAGGAAATGCATATGATGCTGCTTTTAGGTTAAAGGCGGTCAATTTGGCTCTTAACGTAGGAACTACAGCTGCTCAAGCATTGTAAAGGTTTCTAGGGGGCATTGTTGATGACATCTTGTTGCGTCACCCTTTTCTTTATTTATCTCCTGGTCACGTCTATTCTGGAGCTATACGTGTAGCTTGCTAGTTTAATGTAACTTAGCTCTTTGTCCATGAATAAAATGAGCATGAACAGACCCTCATCATGGAAAATGCTAGAAGAATTGCATAAAAGCGACAACGAAAGAGAGACTGAGAAAGTGTGTGGCAAATTATCAAGTATCCCAATCGGACACTAAGGAGGAAGACTTCGATGATTTCAGTGCACAGGAGGAAGATGAAGACTGCTGTCAGTGACTTTTACTGGTATTTTGTTAACCAGCCCTGTTAGCGCTGTGCTACTGTGTTGCTGCTTTGTTACCGCCGCGTCTCAGTGACTTTTACCGTTTTTTTTTTGTTTTCTTTTTAATCCAGCCCTATTAGTGCTGTTAGTTCCATGTTGCTGCGGTATTACTGCTCCATCACAGGCAGTGTTTGGAAAGAAATGTTAAAGTATGTTATTAAAACTAACTAACTAACTAACTAACTAACTAACTAACTAACTAACTAACTAACTAACTAACTAACTAACTAACTAACTAACTAACTAACTAACTAACTAACTAACTAACACTTTCTGTGTACCGTCTTTCTTTGTAAATAACTCACATGCACATGCGGCTTTTAGTACGGTGCGGCTTATTCATGAAAAAAAACAAAATTTTCCTAAAATTTTTGCTAGTGTGGCTTATAATCAGGTGCGGCTTATAGTCCAGAAATTACGGTAATATGAAGTTCATCAAACTGGGAAAAATCATTTCATGTGGAATTTGTTTGATAATACATGTATATATTTTTAAATGACTTTAGTAGAAGCTTTTTTTTATTTGTGTAAAAACTAAACTTACCTCTATCCTAAAGAACTATCACGTGTCTGCGTCACCTGCCACCCAGCCGGTAACATTCCATTGATGTCAGTTGTTCACAGCCACACCCACACAATCAAGTAATCACCCGCATCTGTCCTGGCTTGTTAGTAGACGCTACTTAAACCCAGCACTCCCAGCTGTTCATTGTAAGTCTGTCTGTGATGCCTGCGTTTCCCCCGTCTGACTCCTGTTGCCAATTCTGCCCATGTACTGACCCACCTAGCCCTGCGTGTCGCCTGCCCTGACCAGTCGCCCGTTTTTGACCACGCTCTGCCTGCCCTGACCTTATGTGTGCCCCAGATCATGATTATGCACTACTCCCTGCTGCGCTTTTCGCTCGCTCTGTTACTTTTCTCACCAGGTTGATTTCTTTCATCTGCCCGTCAGTCACTCGGTGGAAGTTGATCAGCAGGGGCGCCCGCCACCCTCACCCATCGACACACGAGCCAGCCAATCCACCACCCTAGTCAAGTTAGTGCTCCAGCTCTCCACTTTCCCATCCCTTAATTCAATAAAGTCTGTCTCATGTCACACTTGGCTATCCTGTCCGGTCTGTCACAGAACAGACTGACCACAACCATGCAGCCAGTGCACGAGCAGACGGTATTGTCCCAGCTGGAGCGAACCAAAGGCACCGTCAGCCGCCTTTCGGCCGATATCAGCTCTCTGGAATAAGCAGACCAACTCCAGCAGTAACAGCTCCAGCAGCAACAACAGCAGCAGCTCCAGCAACAGCAAGAGGAAATTGCCCAGAGCCTCCAAGCACTTACCGCTTCCAACAAGAGGTGGGTACACCGGAGATGCAGCGGAGTAAAAGGCAGCCTGCTAGCTGCAAGTGAGACCTTCAAATGCAAGCGGTGCAGGGGAGAAGTCGCCCAAGCAGACCCAGCTGAGCAAGAGGGGCTCATAGTAGATGGGGAGATGTACGAGGTGGTGGACAGCTTCTGCTACCTTGGAGACATGCTTAACGCTGATGGTGGGGTGGACCTAGCAGTGACTGCAAGGGTGAGAAGCGGGTGGAAGAAATTCAGGGAACTCATGCCCTTCTTAACATCTAAGGCCCCATCCCTGAAGATGAGAGGCCAAGTGTACTCCGCCTGCGTCAGAAGTAGTATGGCATACGGAAGTGAGGCATGGGCCCTGAAAACAGAACACGAAGAAAAACTAAACAGAGCAGAAATGAGGATGATCAGATGGATGTGTGGTGTGTCAATGAGGGAGAAAAAACCCAGTGCAGAGCTGAGAAAGAAGATGGGAGTGGAGGCCATAGTGGATGTGGTGAGGAGAGGCAGACTGCGATGGTACGGACATGTAGTGAGGAAGGACGAGAACGACTGGGTGAAGAAAGTTATGTCGTATAACGTAGAGGGAACAAGACCCAGTGGCCGATCTAAAAAGACCTGGCAGACGACCGTGTCAGCCGACATGAAGGCACTCGGCATCAACCACGAGATGGCCGTGGACCGTTCCCGGTGGAAGAAAGCCATATCAAGAACCCAGTCCAACCCAGCGGCGCCTGGAAAACGGACTTTAAACCGATGATGATGATGATGATGATGAACTGACCACACAGGGTGAGACACCTCCCGTGACGCTAGTCTCATCCTGTGGCGAACGTTCGTCGACCCGTGGACCTTCCCAAACCCAAGATCAGGAACCCAGAGCGTTTCGACAGAGACCCTAAAAATATCTGAGCCTTCCTCTCGAATTGCTGAATTTTGTTTGACCTGCAACTGCAGACTTTCAGAACTGAACAAGCCAAAGTAGCGTATGTACTCACACATATGACGGGCACAGCGTGCCTATGGGGCACCATTGAGAACGACAAGTGCTCTCCTGCCTGCGTGTGATTCGATGCTTTCGCTCACAAGCTCCTCCGCCTGTTCAACTTGGGCTCCATTTCAGAGGACACATCCCAGGAGGTGTTGGCACTCCGCCAAGGCAACAGGTCAGTGGCTGAATATGCTATCAAGTTTCAGACAGTGGCCGGTCGGAGCGAGTAGAATTCCGCCTCTTTGGTGGGCATGTTCCTCAATGGGTTGGCAGAGTACATCAAGGATGAGATGGTCCCCTACAATCACCCCCAGACTCTTGAGGACTCCCTCCATGGACCTGGCAGCCCGCGTGGACAGAAGAATTGCCAAAGCTTGCCAAGGTCCACCCCAGCGCAGTCAAACCAATGGACTTGGGTTTGGTCACCCTGTCCGCTAAGGAACGCCGACGCCAGCTGATCAATAGCCTCTGTCTGTACTGCAGAGGAAAGGGCCACTGAGTGGTGAGATGACCAGCTCTCCTGTGATGACGAGGGATCCGTGTGAGCTCAACCCATGTTGGTTCTTCCACCCTTAATGAAGCCCTGCTCCAAGCTTGGTTCCTCCTCCTGAGCGGAACCCGGAATGGGGCGGCCCTGGTAGATTCAGGCGCAGAAGCCAACATCGTGGACATTGGCTGCCCCTGGGGCATTGAACAACTTCCGTTGTCGCCACCCATTTCTTCGTTGGCAAGAAGGTCGGCTTGCTCCACCCCTGCATTGACTACCATGGCCTCAATAAGATCCCCGTCAAGAACTGCTACCCCCTGCACCTTGTCTTTTCAGCATTCGAGAGCCTTCAAGGGGCCACTGTCTTCACAAAGCCGGAGCTTCGAAAACATGCATCATCTGGTGCGCATCAGGGAGGGAGATGAGTGGAAGACAGCGTTTAACACCCCCAGTGGACATTATGAGTACATGGTGGTACCATTCGGCCTCATCAACGCTCCCGCCGTCTTCCAGGCGTTGGTGAATGATGTGCTTCGGGACATGTTGTGTTCGTGTACCTTGACGACATTCTGATATTCTCTCGTTTGCTCATGGACGATGCCACCCACGTCCGGGTAGTGCTGTGTATGTCAAGGTGGAGAAGGGAAAGTTTCATGCCTCGTCCATCAAGTTCCTGTGTAGCTAGCTAACTGCACCGCGCAATTGCACCACATAACGGCTGACATGGCAGGTGCTCAACTTTTTGTATAGTAGGGAGCAGTGACTTGTGCCAGACTGTGGAACCGTTGTTAAAAAGTCAGGAAAACTGAAATTGTGAAAAACAAAATGTAAAACACTGTACCTTCACATTTCAGCACCGCACAGTATGCGTGTTTTAAGCATTGGTCTCAATTAGATTTTGTTTACACTGAGCACAACAATCACTGTGAAAGAAGTTTAACCAATTGGAATGCAGTTTCGCAGTCAAGCAAGGTTTTAAGGTTGAGAGTTTATGTGATGATTAGATGCCGATAAGCCTCACTTATTGCTTCCTTTCTTTCATTCCCCCTGTAGGTGGACCAAATGGAGTGAGAAGGTGGGGCCGAGCGGGGACTATTAGAAGGAGCCCGGGTAACAAAATTGCTGAAAAGCGAGCTGTAAGTGAAGGCATGCGGGCAGCATGGAACGGGTGAGGGAGCAGCGGCCTTTCTGCTCGCTCTCCAAGAGCCAGCGAGAGCATCGCGAGCGAGGCGGAGAAATCGAACGCGAGTGCCGTTTCGCCTCGGAACGTGAGGACGCTGCCAGAGACGTCACTGCGACATCCTGCCGCGTACCTACCCAAAAGTCATACAGCTCCAGTGAGACGCTCCAGGCCTTTGAGCATGACCCGGCGCGCATGCTCTTCGGGGGCCGGGTCAAGGAGATGGCGCGACAGGAGAGCGCCGAGTACAGCAGGCCAGGTCAGAAACACACGGGCATCATGATCCTTGATTGTGCTTAAAACCCTAACTTCAAATCTTAACCTTGGCTTGGAAGACTACTTTGAAAGCCTCCAGCGGTCTTAAAACTCTGCTTTGAAACCAGAAGTCCAATTTAAAATGATACTTTATACTTTATTGATGGGATTGTCAGATTTTGTTTTCATGCAAAAACAGCATGAAACATCAGTTGTAATGTCACAATTTACCAACTGATCAATAACGCCATTGATTGAATCTGCAAAATAAGACATTAAAGCAAACTCAATCTCGTTCATTCCAGGGGTGTCTTTAATAATATAAGGTTTCTCAGCATATGCAGTCATTTCTTTTCAATTTGTTTTCCAATATTTTGAAATAATCATGTTTGTTTCTGGGCTGTGCCCCATAACTCCAACCCCCACGCATGCATGCACACGTCTTTCATGCATTGAATGTTTATCAGCGCTTTTGATACGATGACTTCAAACCTATATCCTGCCTTGCAAGCATCCTTACCCTAACCCTAACTTCAAACATTAACTTGCTAGACTACTTTGAAAGCCTTTACTTTATTAGCCTTTATAAAAACTAAAACCCTAACCCAGGCTTAAAACTGTAACCCTGTCTTGGAACCGTAACTTAAAGCTGTCATGCCCGTGCCAGAGCCCGCTCGGCCGGCAACTTCCCTCAGCCACACCCCTTCATCACCGTAATGTCTGTCACCTGCTCCCTCTCGTTGTCTCATGTATTTAAACCCTGCCCGGGTGTTCCTCCTTGTCGGTGTCTACTGTTGTGTTCCGTCCCTGTCCGCGACCAGTGTTCCTGTCACTGTCATCTGGTTTTCCCCCGGTCTGTCTGGAGGCTCACGGTCAGAATTTTATCTTTGTCCAAGTGGACTTCTGTCGGTCGGTCGGTCTGTCTGTTTGCTGGCCGTGAGTCTCTATCCCGTCTGTGTCTTTGATTCCCCACCTCCCTTCCTTCCAACTCCCTTTTCCTTCAATAAATCTTGGTTCAAGCTGCATTTGGTCGCCCTGGCTCAAATCATTCCTGACAAAAGCCCTATCCTTCCTTGAAACCTACCCTTGAAATTATGACTTAAAACCCCACCTTAAAACCATAAACCTGACTGTGACCACCAACCCTATCTTGAAATCTTCACTACTTAAAAACCTTACTTTGTCTTCGAAACCCTACTTTCAAATAGTAATTCTGACTTATTGACATATCTCTGTCACGGAATCCTCACACCGTCTCAAAACCCTATCTTGAAAGCTTAACCCTGCAGGCATGAAACGCTGACTTGTATCTTTCATTGAAAAATTACTTTAAAGCCTTAAGATTTGTTTAAATCCCCAACCTTAACTTGAAACCCTAATTTATGACCCTTACCTTGCCGCTAACCCTTTTAAAAACTCACTGAAATTAAAGGATAAATAACAAAAATAAGAAGTCATCCACTGTCCACCATGAGGGGTTCCCTCAGAACAGTGTCAAGACGCCATGCCAGAAAATTGTAAGGAGTCTGCCATTTTAGCTCAAAGCAGCCATTTTAGGGTCCTTTGAACCATTTTCAGTTCTTCAAAACAACCTCTTCCTGGAGATTGTGTGCTAGCCACTAAATTGGAATCCAATAAAAAATAGGCAACATTAAATTAGCTAATTTTTTACCCCCAGTCATTGCGTGTGGAAAAAACTGAGGAAAAATGTGTTTCCATTGTCTTTATTTATTTATTTTTTTACTTTCAGGCTGCCGGCCTAATTTCTGTAATTAAACAAGGTTCAGACCGTTCATTTTATTGTGTGGCTGTCCTCCCGCTCACAAGCTTGCAATTAGAAAGAAAATAATGCAATACATTATACATAATATCCCACTGGTAAATAACCGTTTTAGAATGTGAAGTGGTCAAGTTATTTTTCTTAATTTTGTTCAATATGTCCAGCTTCCTTCATCTCATATCAAATGCCAGATTTCATGTATTTTCAAATTTTGCTCAGCACACATGATCTCGTTTCACAAATGTACATGTTGACATTTAAATACAGTACACTTGGACTGATCTCATACGCTTTCAAGTTCACAAGGCTGACCATGAAAGAGCCTTCATCAATCACACAGAAAACGCTCTAAGAAGTATTGGTATATGTTAAATTATAGTAACATAGAAATGAGCATTACTGGAAACATGTTTTTTGGTGTTACTTTTACATCACATTTTGGATTCATGAAAAATAAAAACACAATCAAGCAATACAATGATAATGGAAATAAATGGATATATATCTTTGTGTTTTGACTTAAGTAAAGCAGCATGTGCCTCATTGTATCGTATGCATTGTTTGTTTGTCATTAACATTGACAACAGCTGTCATGCTTGGTGGTAGAAAGCTATGAAGACAATAATAAACTCATTCCCAAAAGTGAATGAAATCAAATAGTACAAATAAATGCAACAAAAAATGAGTATTTTGGGGCATTGCAGTTACATAAAATAACAAAGTAAAAACAACAACTATATTTAAATGGACATTTTGGAAATTGTATCATTAAATAAAATGATAGATATTGTAATATTAAATTAAAATAACACAAAAAATAAATACGTATAGTAAATACATTTAACTATACATGAGTCGTCACCTTACCGTGGTGGAGAGGTTTGCGTGTCCCAATGAACCTAGGAGTCATGTTGTCTGGGGCTTTATGCCCCTGGTAGGGTCACCCATGGCAAAAGGGTACTAGGTGAGGGGCCAGACAAAGCACGGCTCAAAAAGCCCCTTATGAAGAAAAACATATATGGACTTAGATTTCCCTCGCCCGGACGCGGGTCACCGGGGACCCCTCTGGAGCCAGGCCTGGAGGTGGGGCTCGAAGGCGAGCGTCTGGTGGCCAGGCCTTTCCCCATGGGGCCCGGCCGGGCACAGCCCGAAAAGGAAACGTGGGTCCCCCTTTCCATGGGCTCACCACCTGTGGGAGGGGCCAAAGGGGTCAGGTGCATTGTGAGCTGGGCGGCGGCCAAAGGCAGGGACCTTGGCGGTCCGATCCCCGGCTGCAGAAGCTGGCTCTTGTGATATGGAATGTCACCTCTCTGGCTGGAAAGGAGCCCGAACTGGTGTGTGAGGCAGAAAAGGTCCGACTAGATAGTCGGACTTGCCTCCACACACAGTTTGGGTTCCGGTACTAGCCCTCTTGAGAGGGGCTGGACTCTCTTCCACTCTGGAGTTGCCCACGGTGAGAGGCGTCGAGCAGGTGTGGGTATACTTATTGCCCCCCAGCTGAGCGCCTGTACATTGGGGTTCACCCTGGTGAACGAGAGGGTAGCCTCCCTCCGCCTTTGGGTGGGGGGACGGGTCCTGACTATTGTTTGTGTCTATGCACCAAACAGCAGCTCAGAGTACGCACCCTTCTTGGGGTCCCTGGAGGAAGTGCTGGAGAGTGCTCCTTCTGGGGACTCCATTGTTCTACTGGGTGACTTCAATGCTCACGTGGGCAATGACAGTAAGACCTGGAAGGGCGTGATTGGGAGGAACAGCCCCCCCGATCTGAACCCGAGCGGTGTTCTATTATTGGACTTCTGTGCTTGACACGGATTTTCTATAATGAACACCATGTTCAAACATAAGGGTGTCCATGTGTGCACTTGGCACCAGGACACCCTAGGCCGCAGTTCGATGATCGACTTTATAGTCGTCTCATCGGATTTGCGGCCGCATGTTTTGGACACTCAGGCGAAGAGAGGGGCGGAGCTGTCAACTGATCACCACCTGGTGGTGGGTTGGCTCCGATGGTGGGGGAAGATGCTGGTCCGACCTGGCAGACCCAAACGCTCTGTGAGGGTCTGCTGGGAACGTCTGGCAGAATTCCCTGTCAGGAAGAGCTTCAACTCCCACCTCCGGCAGAGCTTTTCCCACGTCCAGGGGAAGGCGGGGGGCATTGAGTCTGAGTGGACCATGTTCCGCGCCTCCGCCGACCGGAGCTGTGGCCGTAAGGTCGTTGGTGCCTGTCGTGGCGGCAATCCCCGAACCCGCTGGTAGACACCGGCGGTAAGGGATGCCGTCAAGCTGAAGGAGTCCTCTCGGGCCGTTTTGGCCTGCGGGACTCCGGAGGCAGCTGACAGGTATCGGATGGCCAAGCGGAACGCGGCTTCGGCGGTTGCTGAGGCAAAAACCGTGGGAGGAGTTTGGTGAGGCCATGGAGAATGACTTCTGGATGGCTTCGAGGAAATTCTGGTCCTCATCCGGCGTCTCAGGAGGGGGAAGCAGTGCAACGTCAACACTGTTTACAGTGGGGATGGCGTGCTGCTGACCTCAACTCGAGACGTCGTGAGTCGGTGGGGAGAATACTTCGAAGACCTCCTCAATTCCACCTACACGCCTTCCATTGAGGAAGCAGGGCCTGGAGACTCTGAGGCGGATTCTCCAATCTCTGGGGTCGAAGTCACTGAGGTAGTTAAAAAACTCCTCTGTGGCAAGGCCCCGGGGGTGGATGAGATCCGCCCGGAGTTCTTAAAGGCTCTGGATGTTGTGGGGCTGTCATGGCTGACATGCCTCTACAACATTGCGTGGATATCGGGGACAGTGCCTTGGCAAACTGGGGTGGTGGTTCCTCTCTTTAAGAAGGGGACCGGAGGGTGTGTTCGAATTACAGGGGAATCACACTCCTCAGCCTTCCTGGTAAGGTCTATTCAGGGGTGCTGGAGAGTAAGGTCCATCGGGAGGTCGAACCTCGGATTCAGGAGGAGCAGTGTGGCTTTCGTCCTGGTCGTGGAACAGTGGACCAGCTCTACACTCTCGGCAGGATCCTCGAGGGTGCATGGGAGTTCGCCCAACCAGTCCACATATGTTTTGTGGACTTGGAGAAGGCGTTCGACCGTGTCCCTCGGGAGGTTCTGTGGAGGGTGCTTCGGGAGTACGGGGTGCCGAGCCAACTGATAAGGGCGGTTCGGTCCCTGTATCACTGATGCCAGAGTCTGGTCCCCATTTCCGGCAGTAAGTCGGATTTGTTCCCAGTGAGGGTTGGACTCTGCCAAGGCTGCCCTTTGTCACCGATTCTGTTCCTACTTTTTATGCACAGAATTTCTAGGTGCAGCCGAGGCGTTGAGGGGGTCCGGTTCGAGGACCTCAGTATCGCGTCTCTGCTTTTTGCAGATGACGTGGTGCTGTTGGCTTCTTCAGGCAGTGATCTCCAGCTCTCACTGGAACGGTTTGCAGCCGAGTGTGAAGCGGTCGGGATGAGGGTCAGCACCTCCAAATCCGAGTCCATGGTCCTCGGTCGGAAAAGGGTGGAATGCCCTCTCCGGATCGGGGATGAGATCCTGCCCCAAGTGGAGGAGTTCAAGTATCTTGGAGTCTTGTTCACGAGTGAGGGGAGGATGGAGCGCGAGATCGACAGGCGGATCGGTGCAGCGTCGGCAGTAATGCGGACCCTGTACCGGTCCGTCGTGGTGAAGAGAGAGCTGAGCCAAAAAGCGAAGCTCTCAATTTACCGGTCGATTTACACTCCTACCCGCACCTATGTTCACGAGCTATATCCCGAAAGAACGAGATCCCGAATACAAGCGGCCGAAATGAGTTTTCTCCGCAGGATGTCCGGGCTCTCCCTTAGACATAGGGTGAGAAGCTCGGTCATCCGGGAGTAACTCGGAGTAGAGTCGCTACTCCTCCACGTTGAGAGGAGCCAGATGAGGTGGCTCGGGAATCTTATCAGGATGCCTCCTGGACGCTTCCCTGGGGAGGTGTTCCGGGCATGTCCCACCGGTAGGAGACCCCGGGGACGACCCAGGACGCGCTGGAGAGACTATGTCTCTCAGCCGGCCTGGGAACGCCTTGGGATCCCCCCGGGATGAGCTGGATGAAGTGGCTGGGGAGAGGGAAGTCTGGGAGTCCCTCCTAAAGCTGCTGCCCCCGCGACCTGACCCCGGATAAGCGGAAGAAGATGGATGGATGGATGGATGGATGAATACATTTAACTTTACTAAGAAACACAATAAAGGTACACAGATAAATTCAATACGTTTTGGGGCATTACTTATTCAAGACAAGAATTAAAATGAAGTGATCAGGATAAATAATCAAATTAAATGATACATATAATTAAACACAAAAATAGAAATAGTAACATTGAAGTAATTAAAATTAATTAATAGATCAGTTCTGGGGCTTTGTACTGCTCAATACATCACAAATAAAACTCCAGAGAATGGTAAAAATTAATACGTTGAATATATTTTCAAAAACACAAAATAAGAGAATAAACAAATCTAGCCGTGACTCAAAACAACAAGAAAAAAAATGCTTATTTACGGGACTCTAACTATTTTGGTATTTGATCTTCTGATATTAAAATTTGTGATTTGAGGGGCTTTTAGTTCCAGTATGTTTTAAGCTCTACGTAGTGCATAAAAACAAGCGCTTTCATCGTGTTGTCAATGGAAATCCCCCCCACCCCTTTCTATGATTAACCTTGATTTTCCATGAAGTTTAAATATAAAACTGCGGCTTGAACATTTTGAAAAAGGCACTCAAGTTGGAGATGCTTTGAGAGTCGGTTGACTCGTTCTTCCTCTGGTATTTTAACACCCCCCCGTCCCCCTATCTCGACATCCGCCATTTTCCCCCTCACCTTCCACCACATTAGTGTGCCCATCTCTCGGTCGTTAGGCTTGTTTTTTGCTCGCTTTGTTAACTTTTATCGTTTCCCTTCCGCAGGGCAGACGTTCTCTCTGAGGCAGCTTGGCATTTGCGAGCCTCGCCGAGGCATGGCGCTGTGCCCTAAGCCGGGCCTGTCGCACCCCCTCGGGACCTACGCCCGGAGGCCCGCCGTCACCTCGGAGCTACGTGAACCCCAGTCCCCGGAACGCACCATTGCCCTTTGGGGCAAGGTGGGCCCCAACTCCTGCCTCTCCAGTCGTTCCAACTCTGCTCTCACACTGACCGACACAGAAATGGACAACAAGTCTGACATCGAGATGGGTGAGTTGGAAATTTGATGATTATTGGCGGGTGGCTGAAGTTGCAATTGGCGGGGCTTCACGGCTGATTTGCAACTGGTTGGTGGGAGAAACAAATGAGGATGTCCTTCTGATGGCATCACCTGGTTGTTTTCGCCGCATTAAGGAGAGAAGTTGGATAAAGTTCACCCCACGGTGAGCGTGTAATCAAAGATGGCTTTGAGTTGGGGGAGTTTGGGGAGTAAGGGGGGGTGCAAATTCTTGCAAGATTGAGGAGGCGCGCACAAGGCAACCGCGCTTGATGAGATGGTTTGAAGTGCAAATGCGATCACGGTGGAAACCCGAGACACTGCATTTGGGCAAATTGTGAGTGATGCTAATTTTTTTTTAATTTTTATTAATTTTAACATATTTACTCTTTGTCTTCCGGCTGACTCCCACATTGCTAAAAAGAAAAAAATGCATGTCAGCTAAATTGAATTCTCAAAGTTGTCTATGGCAGGGGTGTCCAAACTACGACCCGCTGACAAATTGCGGCCCGTTGTCCATTTTTAATTGGCTGCAAGACATTTTATAAATAGAATAGAATATGGCCTGCACTTCAACTCTTGCCTGAGTGTATTGCACTTTTTAATTTTCACACCACAGGGAGCACTGTTCTACTACGACTGTTAATCAAGGCAGTTGCACCACCAAAAAGGAAGTGTACCCCAAGATACGAAACATGAAGTTAGAAAGTGAGCTTCACTGTTCCCACTGAGTGCATTGTTAATGTTGATGACCGTTTCAAATGAATGTGCATAGGTGTGACGCTAAGCCGAATAATTTCAATAACAAGCTTGAAATGTACCTGTCCCATTTTCCCCTTAATTGTTTTTTCTCTACAGTGATCCCTCGTTTATTGTGGGGAATGCATTTCAGAACCACCCGCGATAAACGCTAAGTAGAAACGGTATAGGCATTATTTATCAATTTGAATACCATTGTATTGAAATTTCCAATACGTAGTGTTTCTTGTTGCCCGCTAGAGAGCATGGATGTATTGCAAGTTAATTTGAAGTGTGGTTTACCTTATCAAGCAATGCAAAGTGTTCACCTTCAGGATTTACACACAACATTAACCCGGGGGACATCATGCATAGCAAAACCAAAGTGAGTCACGGTTGCGCCTGAATCTTCCATGGCATTGTGGTCCAGTACACAATCTTAAGGCTTTGTAAACCCTCCCCAATACTTTTGCACTACATAAACCTTTCCCATTCCCTTTACAACCGTTCCCACATTGTTCTGTGCATGTATTTTAGCTTTACAGTAAATAAAATAACAAACACACAATACGCTGTCACGTCTTCTGACACCTCCTCCTCCTTGCGGTTCCCTTGCGCACGGCTGCCATACCTTCCGCGCCTCCTGCACTTGTCCTCAGTCAGGTGACGGTGATCAATGCTGAATAGCACGCGCAGTTCCGCATTGGCAACCCGCACCGCCGAGGACTAGCCGGCCAGCAGGGCGAGAGTGGAGAGGTAGCATGAGCAATCAGCGTGTATTTAAACGTCGTTCTCCCGTCATTTAAAAACCGTGAAATAGCGAATCCGCAATAGATGAAGTGGCGAGGGATCACTGTACTGTAAATCTTATGTCTAAGAAGAAATCTAAGGATGCTGTTCTGAGAATGAGCTACCAAAGTTTTTTTTTTAATAAATACATAAAGATCCATTTATGGAGAGCTGTGATGAATGCAGTGTTGAATTATATTCAACACTATCACATTTGACCACTTTTAATAGATTTTTCTAACTTTAATACACTAAAGTTAAGGCTACATACCTAATTTCTAGTAAGTGGCCCACCCCCTCCTACATGTTTATGCATGTGGCCCTCATTGAAATAAGTTTGGACACCCCTGTTCTAGAGAATAGAATAGGTATGGTTGTATTTCTCTACTAAACAGGATCTGTAATCCATGCTACCATTGGGCAGACATTGGCATACCCTCAAGCTCCCAGGCCTCTGTTGTGGTCACTGAACTTTATCCAGCTTCCAAAACTGGACAGTGTCAAAATGTGAGCAACTACACCAGTACAAAAACTGTTTCCTACTACTGGTCGGAACACGCGCCAAGTCAAAAGAAATTTCCTACTTAAATATACTTAACCCCTAATTTATCAACAGCAAACTGTTGAAACTCAATACATACATACATAGTGAGCTCCTTCATTTTAGTTAACTTTTTTAATTTCTTTTATACATGGCCCGGTGTAGTTCACCCTCTTGAATTTTGTTGTTTTCCTTATCGTTCAGCCGTCTGCTCTCTTATTTATTTGTTAGTTTAGGTGTTTATTAGTAGATTTATTTGCTCGTTCATTCAACATATCCTTCTTGCCCTCTTCGTTGTTTTTGCAGTGTAGCACAGCCAAGTGTTTAAAATATGTACTTTTATTAATGGCATTATGAGCTATGTTGTTTCAGGATCGTTTTCCTTGATTTCATAAAAGGATGACACAAAAACCCTCTTAATGATGAGAAATGTCAGACTTAAACAGATGTACAGTTGATGAGACCTAACCGGAGATTGCCATCTGGGAGTGTCAGCCTGGTTAATGTCATTTCTCCAGCTGAGAAACTTCTCCCAACTTTGCATATGCAGAGTCAAATCTGAACAATGTTGTCAATATGCTCCATGCTCCACAAAAAATAGCTTGGTGTTTGTTCTTGCAGCTGCAGTACATGATGATTCATGATTCTGCAGAGACAGTTTTCACCTTAACAATCATTTGAACCCTCTTGTCTAGACTTTAAACGTTGGACAAAATGTGATTAAAAAAAAAAAAAAATATATATATATATAATAATCAAACCTCTATTGTGCTGGGCATCACTTGTCTTTCGACTTTGACTATTTAATGAAGCAGCCCAGAGAAATGAGCCATTCAAAAAAGGTTTCCATTAACCCAATCTGCATGCGGCAGTTTGCGCAAGTGGCCGTTCAGGCCCGTTTATTCAGAAATGCAGTCCATATTTCAGTCGCAATCATGCTCATCTCTTGACAACACCGATACTCCTTTAAAAACTACGTGCAATAACTATTTATTATCTACTTCCTGTACAAACCTCATTCATGTTAATACATATACACACATTGAACATACTGTAAATAAGATTTTTTTTAACCTTCACTCTTAGACTAATAGCTATACTGTAAATAAGATCTTTCACTTTTATTCTCAGATTTTCTTTTATACTTTTTTAAATTTTGTAATGTTTGCACTAGGAAGGGAGCAGCTATCCGAATTTCGTTGTACAACTAAGTTGTAAAATGACAATAAAGGGCATTCTATTCTATTCTTCTATTCAGCATGGTACGGTTGCACACCCCGTCTCCTCTCCCCAAAAGTCACCTAATACATCCATCCATCCATCCATTTTCTGAACCGCTTAGTCCCCACAGGGGGACACTGGAGCCTATCCCAGCCGTCATCGGGCAGTAGGCGGGGGACACCCTGAACTGGTTGCCAGCCAATCGCAGGGCACACAGAGACAGACAACCAATCTCACTCACACTCACACCTAGGGACAATTTGGAGTCTTCAATCAGCCTACCAAGCATGTTTTTGGAATGTGGGAGGAAACCGGAGTGCCCGGAGAAAACCCACGCGGGCCCGGGGAGAACATGCAAACTCCACACAGGGAGGGCCGGAGGTGGAATCGAACCCGCACCCTCCTAACTGTGAGGCGGACGTGCTACCCAGTGCGCCACCGAGCCGCCTCACCTAATACATTTTTTATTAAATTTTACCTGTAATAATGATAGCAAATATTCACCCGTTAATTGGAGAAATAAATCTATAATTATAATTTGGGACCAATTAAAATATAATAATATGCAGCACAATCATTTATTTGAGGGAATCCCCTAGCAAATTATTCCGAGAACTAAACCAGAGCATGAAAGTGACTGTGGAAAAATGTTATTGTTTAAAAAAAACGCATGAGTCTAATCATAAAAATGAATGATTTATAGTAAAAACAATGAATCATTAAATTTGACTATATCAACTTCTTTAACAAATTCCCCCATATATTATTGTTTAGGTTTCTACAGCTTGGTCTCTTGTGTCAAACATTTGATCCCTCAGTTCATGTCCCGTGTTCAGCTGTGTTAAATTTGTTCAAAGCTGTTTCCTTGAAGTTTTTAGAGAATCTAGTTTGCCAGACAAAGCCATCTGGCTCCCCTCATGTCCCTATTCCCCCACATTTCTCGCAGAAGACTCTCCCAAGTAATGGTAAATCTGTCTTGGCCATTATCAACAGAAGTCTGTCTTCTGTTATAGTTCTCTAGCAATTTAAACATGCTGTAGTGCAACCCGTGCTCAAGAAACATGGCCTTGATCAAGAAAACAGAAGTTAAGGTTCCTGTTGACTTGAGCCCCTTGGCGCTTTAGCTAAAACAAACATTCTCAAACTTAGTTCTTGAGTTGGATTGAAAGTGATTTTAAATTGGACCGGCAAATTGGTCCTGTTGTGATATCCAGCTTTTTTTTCATCTTAGTCAGCTGGCTAAATTCAATCCTCCTTTCTCAAGGGAACTTTCAAACAGTAATTCATGTTTTCCTCACATCGCGACTGGATAATTATAATGCACTTTATTTTGAAGTCAGCCAGTCCTCCATCAAGCGTCTTCAGTTAGTCCAAAATGAGCCCATAACTCTTGCTCTGGCATCGCTTGACATTTAAGAGGTCTTTTTAAAATCGTGTTATGTTCTAAAATCTTGAAATTGTCTTACCCCACCTTACCGCTCCTTCAACCTGACGCACCTGTCCAGCATCTACCTTAGTTCAGCGGACCAGACAGTATTAGAGGTCCCACTCTTTGGAATCACCTCCTGTTTGGAGACTACAGGTCCCTCAGTGGAGAATGCTGAACATAAATTGAAAGTTACATTTTCACTCTCAGCATACTTATTCAATAGAATGGACCAAAGTCTATTCTCACATTGTTATTATTGAAAAGGTGAAAGATCAATAGAAATATTGCTGCTACCTTCATTTTACTTTCTTTTTACTCCAAGAAATGAATCACTAAAATGGCAAGTTTTAGATTTGTTTTCAAGTTTCAAGGCTTCACGGTGGGCCAGTCTGTGCTATTCATACTTTTTATCAATAAAACGACGGATGTTAAATGAGCTGGAAAGAATTTTAAGAGACATTTGACACGTCCAGAGTAAGGACATTATTTGCTAGATACATAAACCTAACACTGTATGAGACTGTGCATCACTCAGATTTTGTTGCAATGCAGAAAATCATGGAAACTTCACATTGCAACTAAATGTTTGTATTTACTGTCGAGGGCACTAAACCTCATACTAAAATATCAAAAAAGTTGAATTTGTCATGAAGTACCAAAGTCAAGTAAAGCAAACCGCAATAAGCCAAATACAATATAAATGGAACTATTTCAGTCTGACAATGTACTGTATATTCAGAATCAACAGTACAGTACCAGTACATTTTAAAAGATTCTGCCTATCAAAAATGGACTTAAGTCCGTCTTTACTTTTTCCAGCAAGTTTGGATGGCCATAGCGCTGGCAGGCAGTAGTTGCTGCTGAACCTGAAGGCTGTTCTCACCGTGTGGCGAAAGTTTGCAAGTGTGTGCACAGATAGTGAATGGATAGATAAACGACACAATTGCACGCCACATTTCTCATGAGCGATACATATAACACCACTACCAACATATAAAATGGAGTTGCCGGATTTGCGGCTCTGTGGTCCCCAGGGGGACTGAACCAACTGGTTAGTTGTTTTGGCTGGGAGGGCCCTGACCATTGGATAGGATGAAGTGCAGAAGAGATGGCTTGATGCTGTAATTTATAATTTCACACTTTCTCAGCACAACAGAAAACAACCTACAGTGTGCCTTCCCTTTAGAAAATTGTGGGTCACCATTCACTCCTCCACTATAGCACAGATATTGTTGTGAAACATATCTACATTATATCTTGGAATCCATTCTTGGATTCATGGAAATCTGAGGTTTTAAAATTGTGTTTCTTTTATGAGTTTTACAGTGTATTTTCTAAATGTGGGACATGACAGTTACAGATTTAGTTATTGTTTAGTGGATGCTGGGAGAACAGTAAAAATCACCAACCTAATAATCGCACTTAGGAGCTTAATTAATTTTAAACTGACAGTTTTAACTTCGACAATGGCAGCATTTTTTAGGTGTATAGCTCAAAGATAATGACGTATCTCAAATACAATTGATAGACAAGCAACATTTTCTTAAATTTTATGATGAAAAGGAATTTCTGTTGGAATACTGGTTAATTAAGGAAACTGTTTTGGAACCGTAGGGAAGACCGTATCAACTATCAAATATAGCAGTAACATGAATGCAGCTGTACCACTATGCTACAACTGCAACTTTTGTTTTTCCAGCAAGCTTTTATTGAGCAACATTTCTTTTGTCTTTGACTCTGGTTGATCTAGTGTAACTGCAGGCAGTTACTGTCAAACAGTAACTTTCTTTTCACTGTGCTGTTGTCATTTTCTTGTCTTCTATCTGGTCCATTCATTTGGTCAGCAAGTTGTTGTCAAAGGAGGAAAAGTTTAAGATTCCCTGCCAAACCATTATAACTTAGCCGAAAGAGTTAATAGGTAATGTCAGGCAAACGTTTTTCCTAGCTAGCTGCGATGTAACCCCATATCTCACTGAGCGGCAAAGGTCAGTGTGTGTGCGCATGCAGCGAATGCCTCTCCCTCATCAGGGCTCTAATATTTGACGGCGACAATACAATTTTGCAAGTGTCTGGCAAAAGTCTTTGCAACCCTGAACGAACCCTGCCGAGAAAGCAACATTCACTCCGTGCACACACACTCACAAACCAACCCTCTGCCACTCAGTGAGTGTGATATTTCATCAAATAAGCAAAAAAAAGCACCCATTAATACAGGCGGCATAAAAGTGTAGTAGTGTAGCCTATACATTTAACATTTAAATTAATTAAGTTTAATTTCGGTATCCACAATCATCCTCATAAATTGTGTTGAACTTTAAATTTAAATTTAGTCAAATTGAGTTTTATTAAATGGGGGTTAAATTTAAATGTTGCTAAAGAGCTCTGCTTAATTTTAAAACCAGATTAACTCATTTTAAACTTGGTTTTACCAAACTCTGTGTAAAACTAATATTAGATTAAATCTAACCTTGTTGGTGCAACCTAGACATAGTATTTTTATTTCATGTTACTTAGCAGTACTTCATGGTTGCAAGTTTTTTCTGTTGAAATACGTTTACAATATGTTTTACGAAATGAACAGTTAATGTGTTTAAAGGGCACGGGAATGGTAAAACTATGAGAACATTGTTTTTCTTTATTGCGGCTTTTCAATTGTTGCAAGTGAGTCTAAAACATATCCTCTCCCATGAACGTGGTGTCGCTCTGTCTCTATACAAGACATTAAAGTTTTACATGTCCCTTTTACAATTTAATGTTAATTATGGAAAACTGCCTTTTTTTTTTTTTTTTTGGTCAAAAACAACACCCCTATTTAATAATGTAATTTTCCGACTCAGCTGAGTTCTGTGTAATCATTTTGCAGGGTTTCCACGAGAAAGAGGAATCAAAGCTAGTTTGTGTCAAGTTGTTTAAACTCGTTAAAATCATATAGAAAAAGTTATTTCATTAAATTGACCTTAAGTGGCAAATAATAAGTGATGAGATATGAGACTAACACTGTACGTTACAGTTTTAATAAAATATTTGCATGAATCACATTGTGCTTGACATGATATGAGTTGGTTTATTCTGTGCGAAGCTACTGAAAAGTGTGTTGGCTAAAGGTTTAACACCGGGTGCCACGCAACGACAGAGTTATTACTGTACAAAACCTGTCACCTCCCGAGTGCCGCAAACACCTCTATGCATTTTTAATGTACTAATATTCCATTATGCCACTTGCGGTGCCCGTGTTGTGATATAAATGTTAATCTGGTGGACCTTTTAGTTTGTGAATACTTCACAATCAATATTGCACCCCCCCATAAAACATGCACAAGTGCACAAAACAGAAACATGGCCACCGCTCGCTTGACTTGAATCTCAATGAGGTGTGAAAAGACTGTTTCTCATTCGGCACAGGTAGGGAAGTAACTGGATTTCTACAGCACGGGTGGGTGCAAAAAATGGACAAGGTTCAAATCTATCATAAAATATTGCTATACGTACTGTTACATCTGCATCACTGGAGTTCACTATTCACTAATTCAGAAGATAAGGTTAACCTGGGTTGTTTGTGGATGTTACAGAGAGTCTTTGTGGCATTCTGACATTTTGATGCAGTTGTTAAATCATCTGTAAGCATTATTTTTAATGGTAATGTTTGCTACAAGACGAATTTGAAATGACATTACATTACATATTGTATAGCATGTTTTGGGATCAAAATTTGTGACAGTAATCCTACCTTGGATGCAGAATGCTGCAAAAATGGAAAAAAATAAATTCCCTGGGTTGTGTGATGCTAATACTAAATCAACAAGTTAGTGGACAAAGGAATAGGTATCAAAAAAGCTAGTAGAGAAGGGTAGCGCCGGATAGATTTGTCAGTGGAGAATGGACCAACAAGGCTCAACAGCACTCTGTCATATATTCTTCATCTTCTGTGAGGAGCTGAGAGGGTTTGAGATGATCTGAGATATCGATATTGTATATGTATAGTATATCCGTCTTATACCGATCCCAGGTGGATAGCGCGGGCAGCAACATAATAGCCATTCAGTTAATGCCAACGTTTAGAAAAAATATTGAATTATTTTGAATTTTATCTAATTATGTCATTGTTGTACGTTGTAATAAATTACAGTGTTATAGTGTTATTTTTTTCACAAAAAAAACAATACATTTTTTTTACTCATGGCTGATTTGAGTTGTAAGCTTGGAACAAATTAAACATTACAATTACAATTAAGCACGCATCGTAAGGCTCCTTAGAACTTTGTGTTTTCTATTTTCTTTCTAAAACTTCAGTGTGTGCTATGAATAGTTTTTAAATCACTTCAGGAAATGAGAAAAAGTGCAACGCAACACCCCCCAAGTCCTCATGTTTGTGAGAGCACGCCTCTCCATGGCTTACTTTGTTTCTCGCGCCAACTTGCTGCGCTAACATTAGAAAAACCACAAAGGCGGGATATCACGCTGACACTAGGTGACACGCCATCTGTCAAACTCCCGTCTCACTTTCCCGCCTTGTGACGGTGAGAATCGGCCTTCTTATTCCAGCGCCCCCCCACCCACACACACGCAACCGCCCCCCACTCCCTGTGTTTATGACTCAACCATGACAGGGAAAGAATAAACAACATCAAATTGTTGATGTTTTTATGGACAAGTCAGACCATCTTGGATGTTTGAGTCTGAAAACCGAATCCCAGGATGCTTTCATCACGTGCTAATAGACAAATATAGTGATGCCGGTATTTTACCGTTGTTATTTATTGCGTGCCACAGTGTTAACGAGTATTGCTGACATGCTTGGTGAGGTTAGATTTGGTTGGGAATGTTGACAAATGGGGGATGGATTCTGCTTTCTATTCTGGAGGCTTTGTATTTTCTAATGGATTGATTTTAATTTGAAAAACATTCCCCAAAAAGGGGATATTTCCAAATTTGTTTTTTTTTAAAAATGTGTGAACACAGGATCAACTGGTCAAAAATCTGTGTAGTGAGGGAAAACACATTTTTTGAGGGGTACTTTAAAATGCACTAAATCCATAAAATCCCATTTTCCACACTATTATTTTATTGTGTGAAAAATGCACTTCAGACAACTAAAATTTGTCAGCTTTTGTATTTTGATTACACTTTTGTGTGAAAAGTTATGAACAAAAAAACTAAAAGTATCAAAATTTAGTAAGACTAAAACAAGTATGTAAATAAATAAATGCACTCTAGTATAAAATATTTTGGATTACTGGAAAAAGCGTAATATTTGTAAATTTTTTTTATGAATGATTAATTTCTAATAATTATTTTCTTAGTAGAAGGAAGGTATTTTCTTATTGCTGTCAGTTTTTAGTACATCACAGAATTGACCCTTGTTGCAAAAGTGTTTGGCGAGGTTGGATTAGGTCATGAATGTTGAAAAACGGTGTCGTGGATTATTGTTCTATTCCGAAGCCATATGTGTGCTGCAAAGGTCTCTGACAACTCGCTGAAATTCTGTACCGACAGGCAGTGGCGGCGTAGCGTGAGCTACAAACAGTGCTAACACGATAGCGGAACGTTTTCTCCTCTCCGTGTTGCTGCCCTCCCCCACAGAGAGGATGATCTGATTAGTTCTTGCCGTATAAATTTACATCTTAATGGGAAAAAAAACACTTTTTTCCTGCTTCAAGTATTTGCCTTTTATGCCTTAAAATTTTCACCGATAGCATCAATGACTAATTATTCTATTTTTTTTAGTTTAATAGCGAGTTTAATATTAGTATAATATTATATAATACTCTGCGATTGGCTGGCAACCGATTCAGGGTGTGCCCCGCCGACTGCTTGCTGACTGCTGGGATAGGCTCCAGCATGCCCGCGACCCCCGTGGGGACAAGTGGTGTAGAAAATGGATGGATAGATATTATATTAGTACTATACTAGTTTAATTGTTGTATAACTAGTAATGTAGGATTTTGTTAAAAGTGCATTTTCAGTGTTTCAGCCCTTGAAATTTATCATCTTAAAGGTGCTGGATGGATTGGGAAAGGATGTTGAATGAAAAGCGAGTCAATGGGCTGTTTTCTTCTGTAGCTCATTAACATTATTTAAAATATATTGATCTGAAAAGACTATGTGAAATCAAACACAAAACAATTTTTTTATACATATACGCTATTCAGAAATGTTACAATTATTTCATGGAAATTCCTAAAATTCATTTTGAAATTAGAAGTCAAAATATAAAATATTTAAATTTTTGTGCGCAGATGTATAATTTTATACAAAAGTAACACTATGTGTACATGGGTATTAGTAAAGGAACTGGATTTCTGACAGCATATGCACTCTTTCTATAGTTGGGTGGTACATTATTTTTAAACAATATTCAGTTCTAATTTGTATTCTTTTTAACAATTATTTTTTGTTAATGTTATAGTTGATATAATTAAGATATTAAGATGTTTTAATATAATTAAAACACAGTTTAACAAATTTTGAATGTTTTGAATGTCATAAAAATACTAAACCCATCCCTGGTTTCTTAGAATTTATGGTAAAATAAAACGCTTTTGTTTGAAAATCCCCTAACATCTAAAACTCTGTGTGTGTGTGTGTGTGTGTGTGTGTTTGTGTGTGTGTGTGTGGGGGGGGGGGGGGGTGTCAGGTTAAGCTTATTTTGGTACTTATAAAATCAAGAGATACCTTGAGCTAAAAAAAATTAGATTTTCCACAAAAAAGACAGCAGTGTAATTTATAGCAAACAGCAATTTGGGGGTTACAGGAAAAAGTGTATTAAAAAATAAACGTAATCTTTTAAAATACTACCGATTACTATTTTACTTGATAAATTCAACAATTTACTCCATTGTTCGCAATTTTTTGAATTGTAATTTCATTTATTTAAAACATTGTTTTCTTTAATTGGTAAAATAAATTTTTAATAAAGACCCACTTATAGTGCAGTATTATTATTTTTTCCACAAAATCCTACAAAATTCTAATACTGGGCCTTTTACAAAAGATGGTGGCCTTTTGTGTGTTTTAGATTTACAGGAAATCTCAATTTTCAGTTTCATGTCTGTTTTAAATTGCCCTGCATTGTTGTTTTCTTTTTCGCAAGTCTAATACCAGTTATTCTTATAAATTGACTAACCTCTTGACATGTAGAAATAATGGCGAAATATGGTGCTCTGATGGGAAAATATGATGCATTTGTCCAATTTTCTACTCAATTATATCCAATTTGTTAGATTGTTGTGGAGCTTTTTACAAAGACATTTTTCCACGGTGGCGTCAATCCAACATGGATGGATTCCGCAATTGATTGCTGCCGGTCTTTTTTGTGCAAGTGAGTGAAAATATACACGGCCCCTAGGTTCATCTGTCAGCGCGGGTTCTTGTCAGAGACGCAGCTGCCCGATAAAAGTGCCGTTAAGGCGGCGCAACATCTATTTCCTGTCACCTCGCCGAGCGTCAACGTCGAGATTCGCTGAGGGATGAGGCCGTAGAAAAAACGGCGACGACAACGACTGCGGGTTGTCACCATCACCAATAACTGCGCAGTTGTCAATCACCCAAAGGGGGAAGGGTGTTAACTGGAGCGAGCAGGCGAGTGTGTCTTACTGCCCTCCTGAGAAAACGCGTTACTTCTTTTCATCATTATTTATAGCACAAGTGCAAAATAATAAGCAGGAAGCTGGTTAAAATTCATCAGCATTGACGATTAGTATGTCGATCTGGTTGCGCTGTTCATAATTACATTCGTGATGGTGTCAAAAGCCATTCGTTTGTATTAATTACCCCCACTTCTTTCAAGTCCCCATGAGATGTCCTAGGATGAACACTAACAGTGTTTCACCATGAAGCATATTACTTTCTGAGGATCTGTGCAGAATACCACAGGGTACAGAAGTTCAGAACACTCACTGAGAGTTTCTCCCATCTTGTTAGAAATTATACTTTTTCTTCGCTGGAGCGTTAATTTTTCCTTACTGAAGTGCGAGGAAATTTAGTTATATGGCCATTTACGTCTGTCTTTACTGTCTACTTAACAAAGTTGCGTGGTGAATTTGCTAAAGTTTATCTCATCAAGTCCATCCATCCATCCATCCATCCATCCATCCATCCATCCATCCATCCATCCATCCATCCATCCATCCATCCATCCATCCATCCATCCATCCATCCATCCATCCATCCATCCATCCATCCATCCATCCATCCATCCATCCATCCATCCATCCATTTTCTGAACCGCTTAGTCCCCACGGGGGTCGCGGGCGTGCTGGAGCCTATCCCAGCCGTCATCGGGCAGTAGGCGGGGGACACCCTGAACCGGTTGCCAGCCAATCGCAGGGCACACAGAGACAGACAACCATTCCCACTCACACTCACACCTAGGGACAATTTGGAGTCTTCAATCGGCCTACCAAGCATGCTTTTGGAATGTGGGAGGAAACCGGGGTGCCCGGAGAAAACCCACGCGGGCCCGGGGAGAACATGCAAACTCCACACAGGGAGGGCCGGAGGTGGAATCGAACCAGCACCCTCCTAACTGTGAGGCGGACGTGCTACCCAGTGCCCCACCGAGCCGCCCATCTCAAGTCATTGCAAAAAATAAAATTGTGTGGGTCCAGATAATTGTCCAGATACCGTATCCACCTTGTTACTATGATCTTTAGCGTGAAATGTGAGGGGAACCTCCCGTGTAGTGAAACTAGCATTTAATACTATGGGAGTTGCTGTGACTTCACTTTCCATGACAGTTACAGACTTAAACAGTGTGATATCGCCAGTTAATGGCGCTTTTAAGAGAAACCATTTCCATCTTGCTTCCTCCTAATCTAATAGGCTCGGAGGACGACAATAAAAGTGGCCGGTGAGAAGTTTCACTGACGTCTAACTCCATGCTGATCTCTGTCGTTTTAGACGTGATGAATCTGAAAAGCTCTGAGGCAGGCGTATCAATACTGACATGGTAATAAAGTTGGTTGCGTTTTGTTAAAATCAGACGTATCTGTTTGCAGCCACTTCCCACTGCATGGTAACCATGACCACAGCTTCACATTGCATGGAGTCAAAAAACTGGAATCATTCTTCAAAGTTCATGTGAACAACTCCAAGTTTGTAAATCAGGGCACCGCTACACAGTAATCCCTAATATTTGCAGTCAATATCAATAATGCACATGCCCCACCCCACAATGAATGTTAGCGATTGCTTGTGTGTGCATTTGGGGTTGTGTGTGTGTGCAACAACCCCCGCCCCAATTGCTCATGTTTTTTGAATATACAAAGAAAAGAATGTGCAAAATTTGAAGCTACATGATTTTCATTGTGCAGTAATATAAAAAGCAGGTGAAAAGTTTGTTACAAGTTTTGACTGCATAGAATTTGGATGCAGCAAGTCAAGCTGAGGACATGCACTCTAAAGCACGTGGGGGCCTTGTGGCTTGCCAGTGCTGTCGATGTTCTTTGCACTCTCGCAGCCCCTCTGGGCGTCGTCCCCACCAGACCAGCTTGAATCAGAGCCCTTCATTTGGTTTCATGTCGACTTCCTTTTACAATCCCCTTCCTCAGTGTCGTCCCGGGATTTTGGGCTGCTTCTCATTTTTATTGCCACAGGTGCTGCAAGCTCTGACCTTTGTGCTCCGGATTTACACTACAGACCTCGCTGTTCTGATTTAGCACCTTTTTCCAGACTTATATATTTTTTTACATGTCTATTCATTCGTGTCATCTACTTTCATATCCGAAGTGGGATTTTTTCCTATGCTGTTGCACCTTTAATGCGGTATAATTCCAATGTGACGTTCTAACAATGTTCGACTTTCCACCACTTTTTTCAACGAACTTCATCGCTTTTGTGGCTTTTGAAACATTTCTTCAGTCTTTAAAAGCCAGAAGTAAATGTTTGATTAAAAGGTTTGTGAGTTCATTTGGGGTTTCGGTTGGTTTTCATCATATTGAGCGTTTCTTCCAGCTGGAACAATAGCTCACGAATCAAAGTGGTTCTCTTTTAGACAGTCTGGAATATTTGCAACAAGGTGAAGGGAGCAGAATTTGCAGCTGGAAAGATGAAAAATGAGGAAAAAGGGCAGAGTTGCGCGTCCATCGGGATGTGATCACTTCCAAAACCATGCAGTCCTCGGCCGTGTTTTATTCTCATTTGCTGCCAAGAGTAAAAGTCTTTGAACGGCGTCCAAGAGGATGACTACAGAAGAAGACGCGGCTGTATTTATATTATTTCCATGTGCGCCCACAATTGAGGTCCTTTCCCCTTGCACTTCTACATTCTTATTCAAATCTAAACACAGACAATTCCCTTATTTTATGCACGCACGCACGCACGCACGCACGCACGCACGCACGCACACACACATTTTTTGGGGGAAAAAAAATCTGAATGCACCCCCTGGTGCTATATGATTTGCATTGGACAGCAGCAACAAAGAAAAATTATTGGAATTTTGTTATGCCCCAAATCTGCCCCCAAAACTCACAAAATGTGGAGCTACGTGATATCCATTAGAGAGTGACGACAAATAAAAAAAAAAGGTTTCATTTAAGAAGAAAAAAGCTCCTAGTATGATCAAATAAAAATGTCATTTGCTTGAATTAATTCCCTGTCAATAACACGGAAATCATCACAGCGGTGTGTTCGACGATGTGATTAAATTAATTTGATTCCGTGTTTCATTATCTATGATGCGTTTTTTTTATTTAGTCTTTTGTAGGGAAATAAAAGAGCTTTTGTGGCTGAAATTATCTGCATAAACATCCGATAAAAAGACATAAATATGACCATTTACAATCAAAAATTGAATTATTTTCTTCCTCTCTCTCTTTCATTTTGTCTTCAATCCAATTAAACGAGCGTCTACATCTGCTCGGGGCATAAAACCACAACTAAGAGCGGCATAAAAAAAAATCCCATAAAAACACGCCCGAGAGAGAGGCCTTAATATTACCGACATGGGACAGTCGTGGCTGAAGAAATTTTGATGGCACCGTATTTCGTGATGCAGTGCTCCTGTTTTATTTAAGCAGTGAGGGCCACCGCTGCCATAGGGGCCCGCGGGAACCCGGTGCACGAGCAGAAGTTATGATGCCGGGGAGACGAGATGATGGCTCTTTTAGGGGTAGGGGTTAGGCGAAGAAGCGGTAGAGGTCAGCAGGATCTGGACGCGCTAACTTCAGCATGCTTGAGTTATATGAGCCTACAGGCTTAGCCAACACAGGGCACTCGCGGGAGTCCACAAACCCATGTAAACGTTAATATACAGTGGTGCCTTCACTTATGAATGCCCAGAATTGTTTTTGCTGTGTTTTTGCTGCCTTGAGGTTGCATCCAGCATGGCCTGTCTTGAAATTGGGTGCAGAGTGCAATGAAATCTCATGACACTATAGCAGAGACATCTGGAGTCTGTGTGCAGGATACAGCAAAATCTTAAGACTTTCATACTGTATGACGTGACTGAAACAGGCATGCTTGCTTATGCTCTTGAGGCATTTGGCATGGGTTTCCTTAATTCTGTGTGCAGGATACTAGGGACATTTCAGGACTTTTGAGACATATCAAATATTCTTCTGCGGAATAAAGCATAGTGGCATCACACTGTATGACATTTTCAAGTCATTTGGCTTTTCGAGGACAAAAAACAGCATCCCGACCAAAGGACATCGGAATGGCTCCGCATTATTGGACACAAGGTGATGATGTCATGAACATACGTACACACACTTGTCTTTTCCTTAACGGAGAAAGGTCAGTTTCCTGAGGAGGAAATGGTGAGCCATTGTTATGATTGATCACATGGCGAGGTTCAGGGAGGACACAGTGTCACTTTCATTGTCAAACTCATTACGCCACTGAGAGAGCGAGGAAGATTACCCGCCTCCCGTGCTTACGTGTCCTTTCTCCTTGGCAGCGGTAGTGGCATAAGCAGGAAGTAGCAGCTGATTTTGCCAAGTCGAGGCCCAATATGCTGAACATGCATCGTTGGCAAAACAAGTTTTACAGAATTGTCACTCAAAATAATGTGTGTGTGTGTGTGTGTGTGCGTGCGCGCGCAAAGCTCATGTATGTATGACATTTGTGATTTAATATACTATTTTTGGTTTAATGTAAAATCTATGGCTTAATATTTCATGCATAGCTTAGTATACTGCATGTATTAGTGAATTAACCAATCCAAGTTTATTCATACAGCCTTTTCATACATAAAAATGCAACTCAGTACTACATGTGTCTGAGAATTTAACAAAACTGGTATTTATTATATCAGTAAAACGACTTAAATAAAATCTTCATTGGTGTTTACTTGCTTGTCTAAGTTTAGTGTGCATAAATATCATTTTTAAAATTACTACAATAAAGCTTTTTTATATCAGTAGTCTATGTGGGTCGTTTTGCAACATGCGGAATAAATAAACAATGACACTAGACTACACTCACACTGCAGCGTTTCCTGCCCATATGAAAGTGTATCTGGGTTTTTTTTTTGTTTTTTTTAATCTCTCGATTCCGATTTTTAATCCGACCTTGACCACTTTCATACATGGTCCTAGGTCGAATACATATACGATGTTTTGCAATGCGAGCACATTCTGAAGGTCACATACGTATATCCGACCTGGACGCCGTTATACGCTCCGCATGTGTGACTGATTGATTATGAATCTGCAAATTTGTTTTATGTAACAGTCTTGATGTAATATATGACTTTAATCCCACTTGAAACATGAACCATATAGTGGACATTTGTGGTGCTGGTAACAGCAATGGCATGACATCACCTTTAGTAACATCTCCATGAAATGCAATCAAATAGCCTCGCCTCATTTCCCAAAATACTGTATTTCCACCTCATCCCCAATCGCTCCGATGTGTGAGTGATGTCTCTTTCTTTTGCTTATGGGGACCGCATATGACGGACTGAGGTCGCATTTAATATGGAATGTGAGCGCTTACACATTACATTACAGAAAGACAAAAAAAAAAACAGATCAAACCTCAGATTAGAATTGAGGATTAAGACCTGCAATGTCAACACAGCCTAAGAAAGAGACTACAATGAAGCCTTATTTGGTGTCCTTAAACTTTACATTGTTACTCTTCAATCGTGTTAGTTTGCATAGGTGGGTGTCTACACATTTCAAAAGTTCCATATTTAGAAAAACAATCAATTCAGGCCATTTTATAAACATAGAAACTGCATCATATGAAACAGGTCTGTTAGAACCCTCAACATGGAAACATTTTCAAATGAGAAATATTTTCATAAATCCCCCAAAACTAATGTGTAGATAAAAAAACTCAAATAAATCCTCTTTTTAAAACATTAAAAAATATATTTTTCTACAGATTAAAACTTTCAACGGGTCACTGACTGGCAGGGTCACAGTATGGTTGACATGCAGTTTGTCAGGGAGATAGCAGCCAAATTATATAGAATGTAAGGAAGTATAATGACGATTAGGCAGCTTGTGCGGGAGGATATTCTGGTCCTTATTAAAAATGAATCTCATCCAGCTCTCTCTGGGCGCGTGCCCGGTGTAAAGCAACCTGAGATTGTGGTCACTTTATAGAGGCGGGTATCGGGTATCCGTTGCTATGATGGCGGCGGCCGATGAGTCGATCGTCCCAGTCGCTGATGCAAAGCAGAGCACTTTGCAGATATGGATTGGAGATTGATGATATTGTAATGCTGTGTAAACTGATTCATCCTCAAACAACAGGGGGAAAAAAAACATATTCCCTTTCAGTTTTTTTAAGCTTCTTATCTCAGCATGACCTCTCGGATTCGAGGATTTTTATCTCTGTCAAACATAAGCCAACACCAACAAACACAACATGAAACAGAATCCTTAATTCTCTCAGTTTTGCTAGCAAACACTCGGAAAAAAAAGGCCTGCCGGATTGCATGGGTGATGTGAGTCTGCGTTGATTAGACTTATCATTGCATGTGATTAAAGTCATTACAAAGGCATAGAATGGTAAAACTAAAATGACTGAAGGTAGGAGAGGGATATTTGTGTTGGACTCTAACATCTGATAATCATAAATGGTAAAAATATATTAAAAAAACTTCAATAATAACCCTTATAGGATAATCAACTATTTCAAATAAATTCATTTGACCCCAAATTATTCAATTACTTCAATTAAATATTTATTTGTTTTCCCCTTGGCACTTTTCCCCAAAAATAAAAGAAAAGCATTTTAACCATGAAATAATTAAACTAGTATGTAAAGTAAAGCCAGTTTCCCTTTTGTGTTTTGTTACCTAATGTACCCAATGTGCACTGGACCGGGACTTTAAACACTAAACATGTACCCAACCAAATCAAGACTGTGTAGTGGAATTGGTAGTAAAATTGAGGCGTTGGTAGTAAAAAGTGAGTTCTGAGATGGGAATTAAGCACTAAACCGTCAGACTCAACTCATCTCATCAAGTCCCAGATTACCAAATATGGCTGTTTACTGTTGTGTATCCTCACACGAAAAAAAAACAACGCAAAATAAAGGGTCTGTACTGAGAGAGCGCTGTTGCTGTTTCCATAGCAACATTTCTTTTCCTTTAGTCTTATTGCTCCTTAAACCAACACTCAATTACAGTATGTTTTTTTTTTTTGGGTGGGGGGCTACTAATTAGCAAACTGCCTACTCTGGTTCTCTTGAGTTTATTTTCTTTCCCGTGAAGTAAATGGTGGCAAAAAGTGTAGCAAAATTGCAAAAAAGAAGACAATAAGTACAGGATGCTGTAACCTATTAGCCAAATGGTTTGTCATCTAATGCCCCGCCCAACCCCAGTGTCCCTGTCCGCAGTCTAATCCCAATGCAAAGACTCTGCTAAAAGGATCCACGAAGCCTAATAAGATGAATGGGTTCTGACCCTGAAGCTGCTAAAAGCCAACCTGGCCAATTTATCTGAGTGACCTCTACACTGCTGGCAGACGTTCCTCTCTCACCTCTCAGGGACGGCAGGAAGGAAGCCTTCAGGGTGGAATCGATACCGGCCAGGAAAAACTATCCGGCACAAATTGGGCATACGATGGCTCAAACCGAGATTATGTCGCCGATAAAGTGCGGCCATCTTTAAGGCCTGTTTTTAATATTTCATCTTTTTCGATTTACAGTCGTAAATCATTGTGCATTTTAAGTGAAGAAAATGGCATTTGGGGTCTGCATGCTGGATTTTGTGGTTAGCATGTTTCCATCACAGTTCTTAGGTCCAGGTTCAAATTTCAGAACAGGACATACTGTGTGGAGTTTGTGTTCCTCTCCATTAGTTATTTTAAGACTCTAAATTGTTCAACTGTGTGAGTGTAAATATAAATTCACTCATAAGATTATACATATATTGTTAAGATCTCTGATATAAGCCTAATAACTGCAACAGGGCTCATTAAAGTCCAGTTATTTTAATGAGCCAAGTGCCAAGTATTGCATTTAAAACCTGTTGTGTTTTTGCATTGAACTCATTTTTACTTTTTTTTTTCATGAGCGCATCTCAGAATCTCATCTACTTTAAAAGGGGCTTCTTGGCATTTGCCAATAAAAAACAACAACAACAATAGCACAAGTAAGACTTCTGGGACTTCATTAAAAATGAGAAAGGATTCCTCTTTCGCTCAAAGATTTACAACAGCACATATTGCACCCAGCATTACAGACTTTTTCCATTTTAGATAGGAACGTTTGGAATGAGTTTGTCATCCTTCCAGACTCCATCTCATTCCCAACATGTTTTTTTCCCTTGTCATTTTACGGTAAATAATGGTAAATTTCACTTTGACTTTACTTACACACTGTGTCAAAGAAACTTTTAGAGACCAGCAAAGATTTGTTAACAAATTTTGTAAGATAAACTAAACTCTTGATCCCGCTTTTCCCCATTATATTTTTATTTGATTGCTTGCCGGCCGTATTGAACACCCATGAAATTGTCTCCCTTAAACCAACTATAACAACCAAACGTCTTTACGATTTGTTTGTGGGTATCTTGCAGGGCATAATGACATCTCAAGAATTTCATGGCATTCTGGATTGATAAATGTTGCCTTGCACCAAAAAGATTGGTCTTTGGTAGTCCCACCACAAGCCCGCTTTCTACACTTGGAATTCATTGGATGTATCTATTAGACAAATATTACAGAACATCTTCAATCAGTGCAAGGTACAATGACATTTCTTGCTTTCCAAGCATTCTGGACCAAAACATGTTGCTCAATGTCAGAGGGTTTATCCTGGGTTCTCCAGCTATAACCTAAAAATAAGAGACAAATGTCTTTTCATTTTGCACCAAGTGTACGGCAACAATTACATGAATTGCATCTTGCGCTTGATGATTTGAATTGGTGGAATGAATCTTTCAAGGCTTTTAGGAGCGAAATACCCTGCCCAGTGTATATAACTAAGAATAACACACAGTTGTCTTAGCAGTTTAATTGAATGTAGTGAAATAATTACAGAAATTGCATCCGGTGCAGCTCATCTGGAGTCTGCAGGGTGCAATGAAATCTCAAAAATGGCTTTTAAAGTCATGCTACAAAAATCCAGTCTCTTAGAATGAGTAAGTGTTGGAATATCAAAAATCTTGCGTGTTGATTGTGATTAACGGTCAACTTGCATACTGCTTCATATTCAGTGAGACTTTATCATTAATTAAACCGGTTTTGTTCATCTTTGGTAAAACAGCTTTTGGTGTTAAGACAATGTTGCAAAATAGCTGCAGGTCCAGTTCTTTGTATGAATCCCTTTAAGCTATGGAGCTCAGCTTCTGTTATTGTTGGGTTTTTTTCAACACAGACAAGCATCACTCATCGCTTTCCTTTCTCAAGGCAATCCTTTACGTACAATGTCATTCTGGTAGACTTCATAGCAGCGTATGTTTAAAAAAAATAGTTGCTTCTTTCAACTCCCAGTGAGTTGCTTTGCATTTTACGCCGGCGTCCACATTATTACCGTGCACACATCAAAGATTGGCCTTAAATCCTCTGCAGGAAACGCAATCAATCTGCTCGGTATGCGCCAGTGAGGACAGTGGGCCCTCTTTCTCCTTTTGAGGGTGTCTGAGCGCTTGACCGATGCGCGTTCGATACCCCAGATTGTGGCTAATCATCATTAGCGGACGTGGCAGAGACAATGACTTTCCTTCAGCCTGGCTCAGCTCTGAGAAGGGCACCAGTGGGGGGAAGTGGCGGGTTTTCCTTATGGTGGCTCAACACTCGAGTCTGGCTTTAAGGAATTAGAGGAGCTGGAACTTGTGCACAGCAAAATGTGCGCTCTGATCATCCATCCGAGTCATCAACTGCAGGCCACTGTGAAGTCGTCTGATGAATCACAAGAGGGCAATAAAATGAAAAAAAGCCTGAGAAGAAGATAAAACAGGATTTTTTTTACTTTACACGTTTATCACGTGCAGATATATGACGAAGTTCCTCGCAGGGATTCCAAAACAACAGAAGGAAAATGAGGACAGAAGCTAATAGTTTGGAGGAATTGCTAAAAATGGACAGTGGATTATGAAAGATGTCTTTTTCCTCTCGGTACTTAAAGGTTAGCTCTCTATTACACGGAGAGCCTGATGTCAGAAGTATCCCATTGAATGAGTGGATTGGGATATTAATGGCGATTCCGGGGAATGGGGGGCTTCCCCTGACTGAGTTTGGCCTCATCCAAACACATTTTTCATCGAGTTGTCAGCCAGCCACCTGCTGCAAAGAAGTAACATCGACAAACTCAATGATGAGGACTGAAAAGGGGAACCCATGACTTTGCGAGCTAGCTGCTGGGCAAATGTTTCTCGTGTGGCGTGGATCATTGCTTTACCATTTTATCATTACAGTTGAGGCCCAACATGTATTGGCATAAAGCTCAATTTACAAGTGAGTGTTGTACTCTTGTGAGACTGCAGCAAAGGGAGAAAAGAACTGACACGCATCGCTTTGTTCTGGTCTTCATTGTAGGGTTTGCCTTTTGTCGGTCGAACACTTGACCGATAGGGCTTCAGTAATACTGGATTTTATTTCTTTTTCCCCGTATGTTCTTTATAGTGCGAATAGAGGCAATGCCATTTTTATTTGCTATTTGATTTGATGATTTTCCTTCTGTTGTATGTGCAAAAAAGTCATAACCATTTCTCAAAATATCCATTTATTATTAGTATTGAATTATTTATTAAATGTACGTATATTGACAGTTTTACATTTTATATAACATTTTTATTGTTTTGATTAATTTTTATTTATTTTTTTGGTAAATGTAACTGTTGATATATTTTATGTCATATAAGTATATTAGTGTATATGTATGTATATGTATAAGTATATAAGTATATATTTTTTATATATTTTATACATTTTAATGCCTAAAATTTAATGGATTATTACAACTGCCGCAATTCAGAACTGTGAAACGGCACTGCTGTCAGTCACTTTGACTGCTTTGTCAGGGAAAAGGTGTTAAGAAAAGACCCACATTTGCTTTTGAAAATAAAAAAGTCTAAATGACAGCACTGCGCCATTATGCACAGAAGTACAGTTAAACAAAGTTCCAATTGTCAAGCCCCGGCAGCAGAAACCAAGGTTTGACCACCACGGCTAAATGGGCCAGATGACTGCGCCATCTTGTTCTTTTGCCCTCGAGGCATGGCCAATCACTGCTGGGGATAAGTGGTGCCTCAGTCAGGCCAACCGGGACTGCCGTGGGTATGCGTAGTAACATGCATTATTCACACCTGCCGCTATGGCACTAAGACCTTCACAAAAGGCAAGGCCTAGGGTTGCATCAGGATGACTTGTTTGGCATCTATTATTGATGGCGACATGACAGCCCCACCGTACTTTCCTCTTGATTTACTGGTTTCTATGATTGCGCCTAAGACAAAAGACAATTTCCAGTAAACAAGTCAGCCGCCATGCCACTAGCAGACTTGTGATTATAATTTGCGAAATATTTTTTTACCACACAAAAATGAAAAATACTTGTGTGGTAAAACCCAAAATATTTCTTCTATTACTGGTGCAAATCACATGTAAGTAAGGTATGCCCGTTTCTTATTGCTTTATAGTATTAGCAGACCTCTTCTAGGGCAAAGTCACAGAAATTGATTGAGAGGTCCCAGGACAAAACTCTCTGAGACTTTGGAAAGAAGAGCTTCAGGATACAGAGCAAGGAAAGAATTTCTGAATTTCAGGACTAGACCAGGCTGACTGAAAGTAGAAACATTGGTCAAGTCTTGGTTTAGCTACCGAGCTAGAGACCCAAAGGAGATTGAGCAATGAGCACAGATGTTTGTTTTAATGGCTGCTTTTAAAGTTTTGACGACGCCAAAGCCACAATGAGAAAATCAACAACCACATGCCGAGCATGAATGGAGCAGATTAGATTACTACTACTACTACTACTACTGCTACTACTACTACTACTACTACTACTACTACTACTACTACTACTACTAATAATAATAATAATAATAATGATGATAATGATGATAATGATAACAATGATAATAATGATAATAATGATAATAATGATAATAATAATCTGCCAAAGAAACTCATACTGCTCACTTTTGCAAGTTGTTAATGCCCCTAAAGTAGCACAAAGAAGCCTGTTTCACCACGACAATGCTTCAGGGCCACCGTACTTTCCTCAGATTTTCTGAAATCTATTACAACACCTGTGACAAAAGGTTATTTCCATTAGATTCGTCCGAGTATAAGCGGGTCGCCACGCCACCAGCGACACCTTGTAATTGCGATCTTTGCAGGCAGGCTTTAATTACACCAATCGGTGAAACGAAATACGCTTTTTAGCGTTCTTAATGGCAAAACCTGAAACCTTTTGCAACACTCATCTGTCATGTCAGAGGTAGGCTTCCATGCAAAATTAATTTTGTAGCCGAGACCCCCAGTCAGACCAAAGTGAAATAAATGAGCTATTGAATTACCGCTTTATGATGCACCGGAAAAATGACACGGCATCAGCAGCTCCCCAGGAAGATTAAAACCTGCTTAAGTCATTTTTTATGCCTCTACCTCATAAACTCATCTGTTTATTTTTGTTTTAGCAGCGGGTGGGGGCGGGGGGGCTTCACATTGTTGAGTAATGTGGGTCAAGTGGTATTAGACTGGAAATTGCAACTCCTTCAGAAAGCCAATGCTGAGCGATGCTGTTGTCAAGCCAGGAAAAGTGAAGACAAGAACACAGGTTAATACATCAAAAGCATATCATAGCAATTTCCAGATAGCAGGGTAATACGCCCCCCCCTAGGGGGGCTTAACCGGTATATGGATGCCAACAGAGCAATTTGATTGGACATTGAGAATGTCATGACATCATTTTCACATTATTGCCTCTATGTCCATGAGATTGCATTTAATTGTCCTGTGGAAAAAGGTACAACATTTTGAAATGGGAATGTATTGGAGCATCTTTGTGTTAAAACAACTATCACTATTATCATTCTGCAAAAGGTAAAGTAAGGTGTTTTGAAATGGATAAGTGTTGTGTTTTAGATTTTCAAAAAGGTTATTGAAGACACATGTCTGAACAAATATGAGTGGCAATTTTTTTTTGATCATCTTCTGAAAAAGAATACCACTTTTTAGAATGGATGTTTGTTGAATTTTGGTTAAAGTTAGTTTTAAACTTGTGTCCAGATACTGTGTATAGTGCATATAATATTTATCAAACACTTTTGACCACCTTTCAAAAAAAAGTCTAGTTTTCAAAATTGTATTAAAACACTTTTTAAATTTCGTTACACATGTGTAACAATGACAATAAAGATCTATTCTATTCTATTCTATTCTATTCTATTCTATTCTATTCTATTCTATTAAGAAATTCCATTAAAATCAAAAGACGAAAAAATATATACGCATCAAATATTAAATCTGATAAGACACCCCAAATGAAACAATTGCCTACAAGTAATTTAATCACCAAATAAAAATAACAAACACATTAATCGTAATTGAAGTCTGAACCAATTACAAATAAAATACCCCCCTAAAAAAAGTTGAACACAAGTGAGCTTTAAATGCATTGCTGCTTGAGTGAAGTGGGACATGAACAGGGACATGGAGTTGCCTGTAATAACTGTACACATTCTTCACGTCTATATACAATGTGCAATATTATGGCAACTACTGTGTAGTGTTTTTACCTCCCTCAATTTTCTTGCCTAGTTTATCTTTTGGCCTCTTTTACATTTCATTGCTATCTCTTGCACTGTGTGTATTTCTGCATCTTCTGTATATCTTGATCTCTTGTGTTTTTCTTGTGTATTTTGTATTTTACTGCTACTGGACACAGAATTTCCCTGAAGGAGTAATCCCAAGGGATTAATAAAGTTGAGTCTAAGTCTAAGTCTAAGTCTAAGTCTAAGTCTAAGTTTAAAAAAAAAAAGACAGCAACAGTTGCCAATATACTTTTAGCCATTCATTGAACAATAATCAAACAAGCTGACACAAAATGAAAACACTTCTCAAGTAGCATGAGGAAGACACTTCGTTCTGAGTTCTACACTACACAACTCATTGTAAATGTCATTTACCTGGCCAGAACCTTGAAAAACATGTGAACACACCAATAATACAACGTGTCATGGGCGTGTGTGTGATTTAATTTAGCTACTGAGTACTATAGTGGGCTAACTATGTGTGTCATTTGGCAGGAGAGTGATTTAAAATTTTATGGCTGCAATAAAATCAGGGGATTTATGTCTTTGTGATTTTATATGGTTATGATTACTTCTTCTCTATAGTTGTTCTGATCAAATTGATAGTTTTGCCTAAGACTTTTGTTTATTCCAGAATCTTGTCAATATCTCATTCTAGATGATGGTAAATGGGCTGTCGCTTATAGCACTTTTCCACCTGTTAAGGCCATCGAAACGCTTTCCACAGATTTCCACATCCACCTACTGAAGATGAAGTATCAGGAGAACTGGGGTTTCACTATCTTGCTCAAGGTTACTTCGAAACGCTCACAATGGCCGGGGATCGAACCTGCAACCTTTTATTTGGGAGATGGCCATTCTACCAATCTAAAATCAAATCAAAAATTTCATTTTACAAATGAAATGTGCATTTTCCCAGCGCTTCTTACAAATGTATTGGCACAACTGTACTCATACACAGGAGCTTAAAATAAAATAATGTGTTAACGCTTCAGCGAAATTAATGGCTTAGCGACTAGCAACAAAGGTTGGCCGCCAGTGGTTTCTCTTGCCTTGTCTTTCAGGGAGATTTGTGCAAAAGTCAAGGAAGTGGGAGTTGACCCGGATGTTGCATTGATAAATCAGGAAAAGCTTTTAGTGTCGGAATCAACTGTACCCTACATATAAAAAAAAAAAAAAAAAAGTAAAATTGCCGCATCGGTAAAGTCTCCGGAACAGTTCAGAACAACAGAATGAAAAACCTGGGAAATGCTAGTGGAGGTTTATACTACAAGATGGCTGATTCATGTATTGCAGACTGATCATCAAATCATGCAGAAGCTGAGCATCTGAAAATCTAATGGACGGATTAAGGCCCAGCATTTATCCGAT
Organism: Syngnathus scovelli; assembly: GCF_024217435.2. Classification (NCBI taxonomy): domain Eukaryota; kingdom Metazoa; phylum Chordata; class Actinopteri; order Syngnathiformes; family Syngnathidae; genus Syngnathus; species Syngnathus scovelli. The sequence continues at coordinate 14,356,566 of NC_090847.1, forward strand.
GACTGTCCAGTGTCAGCCATTGGAACAACGTAATCTAAGCTTCCTCATAACACGCATAAACGCTCAGCGTCCGACTGTGTAATAGAGTGGCCTGCCACAATGGAGGTGAACGAGAAAGATGTCGTGATAGTTATGTGATAAGTAGCTGATTCTGAGCACAAGATGACAGTATTCTAATGCATATGTAGTCAACGAAATGTACACACAGCAGTACATGTTTCACCACTTTTTTTTGGGGGGGGGGGGCTTTCATTTTAGGGAAAGCTGAGCTTCCCTCGCAGTCGCCACTGCAGTCTACACCGATTTCTCACGCAGTTGATCAAAGAGAGGCTGTGCAAATGCTAGCTCTGACACGGCCGAGCTTCTTTTTCTGCACCCCGATTACCCCTTGACACCCCACCCCGCCCCCTTGTACCATTCCAACCCCCTGCCGATGTGCCCTTTTCACCATCTTTTCTTGCACGTTTTCTTTCACACGCTCGACGTATACCATGGCTGGTACGAGAAGAAAAAACAGCTCACCCAATGAGCTCGCCGAGAGAAATCCAGGGAGTTTTAGGCGGGGGTTCTCGGCGTCCTCTCACCCAGGGGTCCCAGTGGGATCCCCGCCGATGCTGGGCACCCCGTCATGCGGCCCCCGTCGAGCCCATGCCCGCTCGCTGCATTTCCATAATTCATATTCTAAAGGCCAGATGGATTAAAAAAGACACTTGATGGTCCTAGACAGTTTTGGCTGCCATTTTGCAACACGTCTTTCTGGATAAAATGTGAGGTTATTTTCTTCCGTTTAGTCCAAAACATTAGCACATTATGTGATGGACGTAGTGGCCCATTTCCCTATTCTCTACTTTACTTTTTTTTCTCTTCACCATAGTGAAAATGAAGCTCCTTGTGTGTATGTGGATTGGGTTCCAAGAATGAATGGCCAGGGTAATCCTGCCATGACGGACGACAAATGAATGGAGACGGGTGACCGTCCAAAACCAGGATGACGTATCATGTGATTTATTCCCAAGACAATCCCGTTCTCAAGTCAGATGCCCTTCTATGCGGCTCTGATACCTCATGCTAGTGCAATTACTGTGCATAACAAAGGTTTACCCGGGGTCGCAAGCCATAGTTTTGGTTGTGCTAAATTGGCACATCCATCTGAAAACATGGCATAATTTTTTTTTTTTAAACAAAAGACATCATCACTAGTCAAAAGTCCATTTTTTTATGTTCCTTTGATCTGGCTTTTATTTCTAATAATGATATTTAATAATGATTACATTTAAATATAATAATAATATTTTAATGATATAATAATGATAATTCATAATGAAAAAAAACATCAACGTCTTTTGTGGCTGTAGCTCCATGTAAGAAAAGATACCTGGTACCTCTCAAAAGTGAGCATTGTTACCGTTTCTGTGGAAAGGCAGAATCTTCGACACAAGTCTGTGGGTTCACATGTCATATTTGACTTTTTAAAATTTTCTTGCTTAAAATGAAGGTCAAAATATTGATAGTAATTGTTATAACACATCATGTGTTGTGAGATTATCAGTGCTGGGCACGTGCAATTTGGCAACTTGAACCATCTATCTAGCCATTCCTGGATTTACAGTTAAAAATTGTACATGTTCACAAGAAGGTTGTCAGTTGGATGTTTGGTTCTCTAGTGAGCAGCTAGCGTTGGAACCTAATATAGCATTCTAAAAGACAACCAGAATAAACTTATTAATTTATCATAAACAACACTTGTGTAGTGGAGGAAATCTTTAGTGATGCTGTCATGTGAAAAATGTATTAGCGTGCCCATGGGGCCGTGTCCAGTTCGGATTCTTGGGTCCTCGTTAAAGAATACCAGGTGGGAATTGTAATGAGGCAATTCATTATTCCCAGAAGACGAGGAATCAGCTTCCTCTCAGGTGTTGTCGACAGGGACAAACACGGATAGGCTGCTATAGCATTAGTGTAAGCGTTTAATTGAGTCCACACTTATTTTTCCACCATGTGGGGAAAATGTCAAAAAGAAGCTCAGAGGCTCCGGCCGTCTGCTCTTTCTAAATCTGTCATTTCCCAAAAACTAGGTCATGAAAAAAATTGGGGATGACATCAATTGAATTTGGACAATTCCAGTTCCGATTCCGATTATCTGATCCAATTCCAGTTTCTAATGATTCTAAATTGCGCTTCTTAAACAAACAAACAAACAAACAAACAAACAAACAAACAAACAAACAAACAAACAACAACGTTTTTACTGGTTGTGAACTTTTATTTTATTATTATTTATTTTTTACAAGTATCTTAACTAGTATAATTAATGTTGCTGAATTTGGAGGTAGCATAGGGTTGTCAGAGACTGGACATGCGTAGGTGTTTTATCATTCAAAATGCAAACTTGTATAATGTAATGCGCTGCACTGAAGAAGACTGGGTATTCCCCCCATTTACAAAGTTCAGGCACACTCTTGATCCCCGCCAAGAAGTGTTCATCATTGCTCTACCAGCAATTGAGTCTGATGGGTAGTCTATTCAAGCGCATTGCAGAGAAGCTCCAGGCTACCTCGCAAATATGCAAGGGTCCCAAATACAGAAACTCTGATACAGCACTTGTAGCCTTACCTTGTGTCAAATCTGACTTTGTTGAGCTCTACGTTGAAAAACATCTATGTAAATAAAACTTAAGTTCATTTTGCGAAGGTTGTCCGTGTTCAGCATGATTGATCGAGCATTTTGTCTGTTTTTGTGGTCTTAGCTCTGTGTTGAAAATTGAAAGTGGGGCCTTTTAAAAGAAAGCATTAATACTATATACTTTTAGATAGCTAATGTTCATCATGTGTCATTGACTGAAAGCAGTTCTTTTGTGGCCCTTTGTACGTCTCAAAAGTGAGCATCATTGTATGAAGGCAGAATCTCTGACACAGCTCTGTTCGTTTACCATGTGTTCAAATTTTACTTGTGGGGACTCTCATTTGAAACAAATTCATGTAATTAAAACAAGTTGCTAAGCTTTTAGAGCATCATTAAATTTCTGTCAAGGCAGAATGTTTAGATTTACCATGTGCCAAGTTCCTCCTTTTTTGTCTTGATGCTCCAGCCAGACGGCGTAACGCGATCCAAGATAGAGTGGTGCAAAAACACTCCCATACTAGACGGAGGAGGGGTGTTGTTGGTGGTGCTGAGAACGGGGAGGGGGAGCGGTCTGTAGGGGGGGGGTAGTCCACGAGAGGGTGAGTTAAAAGAGAGGAAGAAGAGGAGGAAGGAGGAGGCTGGTAGTGGTGGAGAGAGTGCGGCAGACAGCGAGTCGGCTACTAACTACCGTGACACCCCGTGCGACTTCCCGCACTGACGCCTGCTGCATCCATCCTTTTGAGACGACGGGGGGGCTTCCAGCATGGTTGCAAGATAAAAAGGTGAAGAGAAGGAGGAAGGGTTTTGTCGGGGAGCACTGCTGGCTGGCTGGCTGGCTGGCAGGCGATGCAGAGCTGCACCGCCGTCTAACAAGTGCAGCTTTCAATCTCCAGTCAGGGAAATCTGCTCCCGAGGTAACAACTTCTTTGTTCTAGCCGGCGTGTGATGGTCACCATGATAAAATAATATATTGCAGCTGTTGTGGTGTGCATCATGGACAATACATACAATTAAAACATTGTGATTGTGTGTGCGTGTGTGTATGTGTGTGTGCATGTGTGTGTGTTAGCTGGGGGCCCTCATTGAGACTGCAGACTGTCTGTTATATTTCCCAATGTGCACATTCTGATGGTGGTCGCACTTTTATCTGCTTTGTTAGCAGAATTGTGTTGGATTTAGCCAAACATGCGAATGAGAAGGGTTACTTGTGTGCAATTTGGTGTTGCCTAATTGGTTGAACGTTGAACCTCAACTAGGTCATGCCTCCATCAAGGAGGGTTGGTTTGAGTGTTTGAGAAAATGCAATAGCCTGATATAGATTATTTTTGTTGCTGTACCGTATTTCAAATTTGGGTTGTTCAAACTTGGCACAGGTCTGTGGCTATCCAAATCTACCAAGAAGGAAATGTATCGGCTTGTTTGTTTGTGAGTGTCCTGGTAAGCAGAATTAAACACTATGCACATGTATTTTTATTCATTCATTCGTCTTCCAAAATTCCTATCCTGACAAGGGTCGCAGACGTGACTTCGGGAAGTAGGCAGGGTAGACCCTGGACTGGCCGCCAGCCAATCTTAGGGCACACATAGACAAACAACCACAATGGCGCTCAATCAGCCCACCAGGCATTTTCTTAGAATGTGTGCGAAAACCCGGAGGAAACCCACGCAATCACAGGGAGAACATGCAAACTTCACACAGGAAGGCCATAGCTGGAATCGAACCTGCAACCTCTGCACTGTGAGGCGGACATGCTCACTGTGTCACACATCCAGAAAAAACATATAAAGTCAAATCAAGGACTCTTGTCCAAAATTGAACAGGACATTGGCCAGTTTGGCTTCAAGCAGTAATTTTAGGCAAATTCCAACTCTTACTCCAAATTCAAATTCCTACTTGCCCGTTTGACCCTCAATTGGAGAGTATAGTAGACAGATAGGCGGCACTGAATTATGAAGCTTTTATTGGTTACGCCATTTTGATATACACTAAGTGCTTCATACGTAACATCAATGGCTAATGTATGCAAACAACTCTGTCGAGGTGTTGCTTTTTCTGTAGACTTTGATGAATGGTGTAGCGTTGATGTCACGCGCCTGCCAGACAGAGACGGATTGAAGTGCTTAGCACACCAATGGCCACCGAGACAAAGAGTAATTGGTGCATGGTGAGTGTTGACCAGTGTAAATGGAGTAGATTGTAAATAGTGACGTTTTGTTCCAAAAAGCTCCAAATAATCACAGTTTCAGTTGAACTAACCGAGTGAATACATACTGAGGACATACATTTAAATACAACTCAAAGGAACTCAAGCCTTTTAGTTAAGCCTATGATTAGAAAGAGGGATAGCCTCAGTTTGCGACAAGCAGTAAGACAGGATTTCTGATAATAGTGCAGTAGTCAAGTGTAGAAATTTCTGTTTTGATTTACGTTATAATGTGGACTCAGTGAAGCAGCATGTGGCCTGTTACTCAAAAATTTCTATACTTCCAGATCATGGTGGAAAATTGTGATGACAAAGCAGGTCGTATTTTAGTCTTAATGCCTCTTTAAACTGGCGAGTATTTTGAAAATGTGCTTCAGTTCTACACCAAGTTGGGCCTACAGCTGATTTTGCAAAGACAGATGCAGTTTCCTTTATATTTTATGGAACTTATCTGAAGAAAGTTTAACTTTGTGCACTCTATTTTGCTATATACCCCTGACAATTCTATCTATCTATCTATCTATCTATCTATCTATCTATCTATCTATCTATCTATCTATCTATCTATCTATCTATCTATCTATCTATCTATCTATCTATCTATCTATCTATCTATCTATCTATCTATCTATCTATCTATCTATCTATCTATCTATCTATCTATCTATCTATCTATCTATCTATCCATCCATCCATCCATCCATCCATCCATCCATCCATCCATCCATCCATCCATCCATCCATCCATCCATCCATCCATCCATCCATCCATCCATCCATCCATCCATCCATCCATCCATCCATCCATCCATCCATCCATCCATCCATCCATCCCGATCAATTCTTAGACATCCCTAGAGGGTTCAAAATGTTGCTTGCCTCTTAATTGGGACACAAAAGAGCATACAGTTGGGGTCATCACCCTGTAAGAATTTGTAAAATATTACTTTTTTTTTAAACATGATTGTCTGACTGTCTCTGACCGCTCTCTCTCTCTCTCTCTCTCTCTCTCTCTCTCTCTCTCTCTCTCTCTCTCTCTCTCTCTTTCTCTCTCTTTCTCTCTCTCTCTCTCTTTCTCTCTCTCTCTCTCTCTGTCTCTCTCTCTGTCTCTGTCTTCCATCCATCCATCCATTTTCTGAACCGCTTAGTCCCCACGGGGGTCGCGGACGTGCTGGAGCCTATTGTCTCTCTCTTATCTTAGTTAAAAAAAAAAAAAATTTGTATCTATTACATTTACTTTGTTTTATGACGTAAAATACTGTGACAGACTGCATCGCAGTGTTTTCTCGACCAGCTCCTTCTGTTCAGTCGTGTACAGTTGGAGAGAGAGATGTGTGGTGGTCTATAGTGATCCAGCATTCTTCATACGTGTCACTTGTAATTACATTGAAAAATTAGGTTGCTGCGCAAAGGAGAGAGAGAGAGAAACAAACCATTGCTGAGTACCGTACTGCTATACCAACTGCTCGCCAAGGTTTGCTGTGACATTCGCCACCACTGCAATCATGTCATTGATGTGAGACATCATAAAGGACCGATGGGATGTCACTACAATTTTAGACACCCCTCTGTGAATGGACCATTACCTTACAAGTAGTGGTTATGTTTATTTCCATTGTGCAAAATCGTGTTTATCATTACTAACAGGCTAGAGGAGCAATCAAATATATGACACATACTGTACTTTGTGCACAACTTCATGCATGGCGTGGAGTCTTTCACACTGTGAATTATTTCTAGTTGTTCAGTTCATTCCTCCTGTGCAAAGTTTTGGTTAACATGAGTAACTAGTGAGAGGAGCTATCACATTACATCACACGTATGTTGCATAATCCTGTGCATGATTCAGCATGCAGTGGACTTTTCTGATTAAGGATATTTTTAGTCGTTAGTGTTTATTTCTATTAAGCAAGATGGTGGTTATCATGAATAATGGAGAGAGGAGCCATCACACTAACCTTATGTTGTGTGAATTTGCAAAGACTTTTTGATTCTTTGGATTATTTCTAATCATTCTGTTATTAACGTATAAAGGGCTAGTTGACGTTATCTGGCAAGAGGAGCAAGTATTCAGGTAGGAAAGCATGCATGCCATGGATCAATTTATTGTCTATGTGGATTATTTCTCAGAGTTTTGTATATTTTTATTGTGTACAGTGTTGGTAATGAAATGGTGAGAAGAGCCATTGTGTTAACTACAGTCTATGATAGTTTGTCAACATTGCACGAATAACAGCGCATCATTGCACGTGCAGTGGACATGTTTGACTGCAGTTTATTTCAAGTTGTTTCTATTATGATTGGATTATGTTGAGAAATTGTAAAGTAAATCGGAGTGCTGTGGATTTTTTCACTTTGTGGATTAAAAAAATAAGAATCGTGTTCAAGTTCCGAGTTTCGTGTTGTGTTAAAATACTTTGTAAAGAAAGCCGTCAACACGACGAGGAAGATGTTAGCAGGGTTATCCAAGCTATTTATTTGGGGGCACGAGCCGAGTCCCGCTGTTATCAAAGAGACTATCCATGCGGCACATTAATACGAATTAGCGAGCGGGCAACATAGGCGGGCTTTGATCAAAGGTGTGTACATTGCAATTCTGGGGTAGAGTCAAGTGTGGTAAGATATCACTGAATCCAATTATTATTATCAGACGGCTGGCGTTCCTGAAATTCTTGTTCCCAGATTGGTATCTTTTGCTTGCCTTTCCAGCTGCTCATTATGACACAGACTGTGCAGAGCGTGGGGGAAGGTTGAACTTTTGTGCTGTCTTTTTATTTATGGCTGGCCCACTCATGAATTTGGCTTTATACTCTTGAGATTTTATTGTTTCTTGAACATATTTTAAATTCGGGCAAAAGAAGCAGGCATGGCTCTAGGATTTCTTGGACTCCCATATCCTGGTCAGGGTGTGAGCTCTGCACTAAGGGAAACAAATCTGACGAAATGACAACCCCTTAAAACTGTGTGTCTGTACAGTGCCTTAAGATACACATTTAGTTTGTTCCCTGACCACACTCCTAGCTCAAATGATGTTTCTCAATTGAAATGAAAGGAAATGTCATGAATCTATTCCAGCCCACCCTCCCAAAAAATAAAAGTAACAATAATCTATTAAACCATATTTTGGGATATATACATAAAACCACTGGTTTAAAAATGGGAACCACCCAGGAAGTTGGGAAAATTTCACCCAAATTTGTTGACTTGTCTTTCCAGCTGCTCCTTATGACACAAACTTTACGGAATGCGGAGGAAGGTTGCGCTTCGGTGCTGCAATTCTTTGGGTTATTTTGGACAAAAACTTAGTTGTTTGTGCATGATCTTATGATCTAATTTCTAACCAGTATTGGCTTGGTTTTCAACAGCATTTTTAAGGGTGTATTATTTTTTTAAAAATGGCTACACCTCATTCTTCCCACACAAACAATTACAATAGACCAAATTTATCACTTTACCATACTTTAATACCTATCACCACTTTTTATGCGGGGGATTTGGTGACATCTTGTAGTTCTTTGGAGAGATACAGAAGAAGAATGAGATTTTTTTTTCTAGCAAATACTCAGATAGGGTCCACAGGAAAAAAAAAAAAAACTGAGTGGTGAATCCATGAATAGCAAAACACAAATAGGTGAGGGTTCACTGTACACTGTGCTGAATCCAGCAAAGCATAGCCCAGAATGTAAAAACAATTGTAGTACTGTTGGTAGTATCCTTCCATTAAAGCAAGTTCATTGGCCATCATGGGTTTTTCTAACTCGTTACGCAACGGCAAACGCACAGCTATCAAAAAGAAAACAATTCAAATTAAAGCAGCAAGCAGCAACAAACGAGACCCTCGTGCTCCCATTTTCCTGGCAAATCCCCAAAACGATCATGAAATTTTGATGTTATGTTCCACCCACAATAATTGCCCACATTAATTGCAATTATATGTAACTGTCTAGGATACTCTCTTTCGATTGGGGCATTTGGATGAATTCCCTAACAGGAAAAATACTATAAGTCTTGAATTTTTCCAAAAATATCAGCTTTGACCTAACATGGCTGATTTCATATTTCATTTTATGGATAGTTCCTTGATATTTTTCCATGCGTCCTGATATATTAGACGTGTACACCCAATTTCACGTTAATCGGTGAATCTGGTCTAGGATACCTGCTTGGGATTAGGGCTGTTATGGTTGGATTACCTAGTAATTGATCAAAGTAGTAGTGCTGGAATGTGGATCTGTAAAGCTAATTTCGACCAAAATGGCTGACTTCCTGTTCAATCCCGGGTTTGTTTTTTTGAGACTTTTCAGGTTTCCTGTTTTGATCGACACCCCTTTTAAAGTCAATCGTTGAAACTAGTGTTTGGGTTAGGGCTGCTACTGACTGATGCTATTCTGAAAATACATAAAATCTTCATCAGTAGTCTAGTCTCTTGCAAAAATGGGTGAATTTTCAATCATATTGAGATTACCATAATGCTGATTCATTCTGGCAGGACTAATAAAATGGTCAAACTTTGACATAGAATCACAAACTACTCGTGAATCCGTAATAAATATGGAATCATAATCCACCAATTTCAGTGCATTGGCCTGTGAAGTTTCTATTTCAAAATGTAAAACTCACTTGTGGAGGAACAAGCTTCCTTCAGATTGAATAAAACTGAATGGTTTCAGGGTGAAAAGTGTAATTCTCGCTTTTAATGACGTTAGAGCCTGTCCTGTTCTGTTCAATCCTAACATCACTCTCTTTAATTGAAGTATATTTCATATTTCTATCTCATTATAAAGACTTTTCATCATCCTCGCTCTCTGTTATGACTGCAAATCAGATTTTAATTACTTTTCCCCTGAAAAGACAATCGAGGCTTTCAGGTGTGACTCTATCTTGTATATGTGCAATTTGATTCAGCAAAGCTTTAATTGAAATTCAAGATAAAAAAAGAAAGAAATGTGAGCGTTTCCGAGGTGGTGTCACTCTATAGGCAATTTCACACTCGTGTGCACTCCAAAAACCTTATTAAAGTTGAATGTAATATTGTGAAATCATGAATTCCAACTTTAAGGAGCTGAACAATTTTTTTATTTTTCAATTTTTTATTTTTTTTAGGGAATGTCATGGGACAAAAACAAACTGAAGCTTGCCGTAGCAAGCAACGAGTAGGATACAAAAATGCTGGCACTGTATTTAAAAAGGCACGCTTCTATGTTTTTACACATTGTGATAGAATGCCTTCATGGTCACTGAAATAACTTAAAATTGGCACAAGTTAAAAAAAAAAAAGTGAAAATAACTAGTGACAACATGTATTGTTTTAATTTTGTGGTCAAATAGAAATCTTTTGAAAGTTCAAAAAGGGCTCTTTGTAGTAGTCTATTTTAGGGATAGTTTTGCTTTTAGGCAATTTTGGCAGTTTTTGTTGCGATTTCAAATTATATTGTTTGCTGCACAGATTTGCAAAAGCATGTGGCATCTCGTTTTCAAATCAGCCAATTTACAGAGGACTTTTGACTTGGTTGCCTGCAGCTTTTGCTGGACTATAATGTTGCTGATGCAGTGAAGTGCTTGTCTAACAAATCAACACTGTGTTCATACATTTGCGTGCGGACCTGCTCCCACAGCCGGGCCACAGGGGCATGCTTGCCCCCCCCCTCCCGCTTCACTTTGTCACATGGTATACTGGTGTGGCACCAACATACTCAAGGTGGGGTACGTATGTATATTTACTGTAAATCTTGTCTTTCGTAACGCTTGCCAGCGGGGATTGGTCTCTGTGCACAGGTGAGAGAATCCAGTACTAAAATAAGTTGGGTGTCGATAATAATATTGGTTAGCCTTGCTAGCTTTCTTACTTGCAGTGAGGAACAAGGTCAGCCGCGCAAAGTGAAGCTTCACCTTTGTCGCCAAAATATTATATCCAATAATACCCATGCAACAGGTTTGAGGTGAGAAATTCCTTCATATCGCAACACTCATCGAGCAACTGTGTAGCAATACTCATTAATACAGCGTGAGGAGAATGTTTTACCAAAAATTAATGGCACAGTCACAGGCAAAATATGCAAGTCCATCTTCAAATACAATAAAAACACACACGTGCGTGTGTGTGTGTGTTGGGGTGGTGGTGGTGGTGGGGGGGGGCAGCTAACACGGTAGATGGATCATCGGGCGACAACATGTAATCATTTCCTTCAAAAGAAAACTATTTCACAAGGGCAGAAAACACAAACATGGCAAATGAGGACAGGAGCGTGTTCTTTAAACCTGAAAAAAGTTTTAGTTTAATGTTTAATTTCAGATTGCAGTTTAGTTCGATATTTGTTTCATTCATTAGTTATTTTTTTATATTTTATTGAAACTAATAACTATTAAACATTCACACCCACACTCACACCTACGGACTATTTGGAGTGGTCATTCGGCCTACCATGCGGGGTTTTGGGATGTGGGAGGAAACCACAACACCCTGAGCAAACCCACGCAAGCACGGGAAGAACATGCAAACTCCACACAGGAATCAACTGAGTCAATTAATTTTTAATATTTCTTTCTCATTATTATTCTGATTGGCGGCACAGTGGTCAACCGGCCGGCCATGCACGTTTTTGGAAAGCGGAAGGAAACAAGCGTACACTCCCCCGAAAGTGCTCACCAGTGTTCCACCATGCCGCCCGTGGTAATAATAATAGTAGATATTTTCACATTTATAATATTTTATGGTATGTAGTTTTAATGTGGTTTTCTTTCCCTTTATTTTTTTAAACATAATTTTTATTTGGTCATTATAAGATCTTTGTATAAACTGTAGTTTATCAGAGGTAAAATATTATTTAAAAGCAGAGGAAGCAGTAGTTATAGTAAAAAACACTGTCAGATTGGCATTAATTTGACAGTAGTTTTTATTTGTTGTACTCCATTACTTCAGCCCGTACTTTTGTTAATATTTGGCCCTGCTCATGTAACTGGAAAAAGCCTCCTGTTTCACTTTTATGATAACAATGCCATTAAATACTTAAAGACAACCATTTTAAGGCAGATTTGGATGAGATCAGCTCATTAGTCACTAGCAGATTGTTGAATTAATGCGATTCAATGCGTTATTAAGCACATTTGAGTTAATGTGTCCATGATTAATGCATAATCTTCATTTGGCAAATACAGGAGGTTCTTATCTTCTGTACGAAGGCTTGCAATTTAATTCCTTTAGTTCTAAATAACCAGCTATTTTTGTATTTTGAGCTGAGAGCAGAACTATAATCGTTAGTTCATAGACGACTCATCTCGGTGGCTTCCATCAAACAACTTTAAGAGAAAACGTACGTTGCAAAAACTCAAATTTATCTAAAATTAAATATTTCAAATCAAATAGTCTTTGTGAAGATATAATCGAGCCAGGCAGATTTTGTGTATGAGAATTGGGGAAAAATATAAAAAGTAGAAATGTGAATGTAGTATAGTCTCCTTTGGGAAAACTGTGCATCCAGTGTTGTAAGAATTACAGTACAGTCTTTCTGCGCCTCATGTACCTGACTCTTGGGCAATAAATTCTCATCTTTACAACAACAAATATCTTGCAACAAGCTACTTCAGAAATCTGGTTGATCATTGGTTGAGCTACTGCTTCACACATTTCTCTTTGTTTGACAACGTTAAGATTTACCTGGGGAAAAATGGGTCAGCTAACAAGAACAGTTAATAACTGTAATTAAAGAACATAAATCTGTAGATCGTTGTACATTTTCTGTTAAAACAGTATCTTACTCTATAAAGAAAAGAAAATACCTGCATACAAATTAACAGTTGATGCTTGGTTAAGAATGACAAACTAATTCAACAGTATAAACCAGTTTGGATAATGGATGAATGGATGGATGGATGGATGGATGGATGGATGGATGGATGGATGGATGGATGGATGGATGGATGGATGGATGGATGGATGGAGGGGGAGGGGGGAGGGAGGGATTGAAAATAGTGTTTTCTGTCAAGCGGTGAAGGTAGGCACTGCTTTCCTTCAACTCTTGACAGAAATATATTCCATTTCTTTTGTGTAATTGCATTGCATTAATATTAACCCCGGGAGTTTTGGCAAAGACAAACTAGTCTAGATGGGAACACCAGAAATTTGACCAACTTTTCAATATTGCTCTGTTTCCCCATCAGTACTTCAGGTACACTTTAATCTCCTGCTATAACACAAGCGAACAGTGAGGCAGGCATACATGTGCATTTATGATAGGCTTCAAGAAGCACAAGAAGGTACACAATTTAAGTAAAATACAAGAATTGTCAAAATACAGGCCAGCCGTGGTTCAGGGGGTAACGCAGGTGGTCCGGTAATTGAAGGGTCAGCTACTCGAATGCTCAAGTCACAATATATTTATTGTGGACGCTTTGAGTGGGTTCCAGAAATTACAGCATAATTATTATTATGACGAAGCAGATCTAAGACAGAGGCACGGGCTGGCAAGTGGTTAGGTAGGAAGGTAGTTGGTAGGTAGGTAGGATAAAAGGTAGATAGAGAAGATGTGGCCTTCCATTCATAATGTCATAAGACACAATAATAGGTCTGTGTCGTGACACACGTTCCACATAGTCTTGGGGTTTACATAAACCGCCCTTTCCGCGTTCCAGCCACTGGCATCTAAATAATGAATACCCTGTCACGTGCTGTAATCCTTCAGCTACCACAAACCCCCCTCCCCCCATCATCCCCCTCTCAAGAGGAGCTCAAAGTCAGACAGAGCACTTATTCTCATTGGACAACCAGCATTCAAAACAAAAAGTGCCCACAAAATCTCATCTTTTCTCAGCTACGAAAATAACGTTCTTGCCCTCTGTGTCTAGTTTAAGTTGTGCACCAACATATAAGTACATGTTATGCTAATCAAGTTGGGTTTACATTACCTACTGCAGATCTCAGAAGTCCAGAAGGCATAACTTTACAATACATTTTATTGTGCAGTTAACCCACACATATTTGGGTTTCAGTATTTGTGAATTTGCCTATTTACCTATTTGCTTTATTTTATTTATTTTTTTACCAATGTTTTTTTTTTTTTTTAGATGTTATGTTTTTGTCAGAACCCTGGCCTTAGGCATCAGGTGCTAACCAACATACAAGCTACATTAACAGTAAAAGGCACCTTTCAGCCACCTGTGATGGATAGGCAAAAAGTGAGCACTTATGAAAGGCGGCCTTAATTAGACGGAATGCTCGCCCTCTTGGAGAATTCTCTCATGTTCTTCTGGGATGGGAGGGGAAAAAAGCTACACTGATGAGCGCCTATCTGTTTAAGTGGCCTTTTATTGAGGGATAAAAAGCTCCCCTTTGCCTCTGTTCCTATCCACTGCCTCACAACACCATTATGGAAGAAGTTAAGGTGGTCAGGACACAGGGACCAAGGATTTCTCAACAAATGATGCCGATATTCTGTAAGTGGGATGCTAAATGCAATTGAAACAGTACTCCATGGAGAGCAGCCATTATAATGGATAATAGTATATTCTTTATATCTCCTGTATCTGTCTGTCTGTCCTACGGTCTGTCAAGTCAATATATATAGTATATTGTTTGTGTGCGTGCATGTGTGTACGTGTGGTTGTGTGCATGTGATTGTGAGTGCATGGTTGTGTGAATACTTGAAAGCTCCAGGGCTAGGGGGCATATATTTAATACACTCCAACATAACAAGAGAGTTAACAAGAAACCGGATTCAACCATATTTAGATGGAAGGAAATGAAGAAAAAACCCAAAAATGATTCAAAAGTTGAATCTTCTTTCTCTGTTTTTCTTTCTTTTTTTTGTTTACTTTAAATCGGGTGAGTGACTCACTACATACAAAGACCTTGATAAAGAATGACCTCCCCACATCTCCATCGCTCTGCTTTTGAAGTAAACCTCCAATGCCATTTCTACAAAGAAGCATCAAAAACTAGTACAGCGAAAGTCTTGATTATTAAAGGTTTGATTATTGAGGGTTTGTAAGAATGCAGTCAACCCCAGTGCTGTGTCAAGGGGTGAAAAAACGACAAAATACAGAAATCAGTCGAGCAAGTTTTTCTTTATATTTTTCAAACTTTAAAAAAATCTTGGTTATTAAATAAATAAACTCACCAATAAAGCTATTTCCATATAAAAAGACACTGAAAATTAAGAGAGAACAAAAATGACTCACATGTTTTATCCATATTGTTTTAGATTGCTCAAAGTATGTCCAATTCCTATCATGTAATAGGGAAGTTATTAAGGCAAGAGATTCACCTTTAATACTGTCTGTTTCCTTCTTAGGCTACTTTGGATAAGACGGCTAAAACATCAGCACTAACCGAAAGTGACTGAGCAAACTCAGATTGATGGAGTTAATGGATGAAATCATTGTGTCACAGAGTTGTCCCCTTCCTCCCTGCCCTCCCGTTACTATTTATAGGCTGCACATGTCAGGGGGGGCCTTCATCCAGATGCTTTATGGTGCATATCAGATGCGGTATTATAGTTTTAAGCACATTCACCACGTCCGACTCAATCTCTGGAACTCTTTGTCAAGCCTGCTTGATTGTGAAATAATGGACACTTTTTTTCTGGTGTCCTGCTGGCGGAGGATATCAGGGCCAACAAACGGCTACGGATATAAATAAAAAAATGTAACACTCTTTGAAATGGAGTGAGAAGTTGTCGAGCCAAAGGGGGCAAATTCACAAATCCAAAAATTAACTTTCAACTGAGGTTATCAGCAGTCATTCTGTGATTGTCACTGCCGTGCTGATGACGGTCAAAAGGCCATTTGGATATCAACATATAAAAGATGCTTTTGTGTTTCTTTGTTTTCTCTTTCAAACATCAGAGAATAGGACTCTTGTCAATAACATAGACATTTGTTAATCCGGGCCAACAGGCTATCAGCACAGCCATCAGATATTGTAGTCTGTCAGATATGTGCTGTGCACTCGGGCATTTTTGCTCAATTGATTAAAAGTGCCAGTCGTGCTTTTTCATTTGGAACGAGAGGTCAGGTGAAAACAAATCGTAGTTTTTAGAGTTGCAAAGAAGCTGACTCCTGGCTGTGGCTCTTTTATGTTGAAAGCAATCGGCACTGCCACCATGCATCTAATAATCTAAATACTTGAATTTGCATCATAAATCACAAGTGCAAGGTCTCTCTCTGACAATCCAGATTGTATCCAAGGCAAGATAAATTCACTGAGTCGAGGGATGTGATTGCAGAAACGCAATTGAATCAGTGGGACTAACTTGAGTCAGCGAAGACACTGGAAATGCTGCAAACTCAGAGGATAAGTAAGTAAGTAGTAAGTAAGCCGACCAACCACAGACACTGCGGTAGGGCTGAATGATATCGGAGGATAATCAAATTGTGATTCCCCCCAAGATAGGAATTGCGAATATGCGGTTAGTTTTTCAAGGTTCATTCCCATTGTATATTTTAACAAAAACAAGCCATAAATTATTCTGTAGTAAACAATAACTTTATAAATACAAAATAAATGTTCATATAGATTAGGCTTACTCTAAATAAAGGCAGTTTATTTGATTCAATTAAAGCTGAACATGCTAAACACTTTGACTTGCTGTTTTTCATTTAGACTGATAGTAAACAGTTGAATATTTGTTTCTCAAATTGCAGCCTTCATGATTACAAAATTACATTCTACTACATTGTAATGTTGATTTGAATTTGATGAATTGTTCAACCCTGCACTGCAGGCTCAGATTTTTCACTTGTATCTAGCAGTTAATTCAAATTAGCGGACTAATCAGAAACATAGACAACTTAGTTGACTCAGTTGGATTAGGCGACTGACTTGAGTTAAACTAGTTGGACTAACCCAAAACACTATGGGTTCATCCTTTTTGGTTCACTGACTAGCGTACTCATTAGAAGCACTGAAGTATATCTCATGACTTAACTCAAGTTCACAGCGTCTATAAAAAATGTGATTGAGACTTTCTCAATTGTGCTCCTAATTACGACATTGCAGGATTCAATATCTTGTCTTCTAAATGCAGCTGGGAGGGAGGCGGACTCGTTTTTAAGATGCTCTAATACACAGGTGTCAAAGTCAGGGTCGGGGGCCAGATATGGCCCGCCACGTCATTTTAGTAGGCCCGCGAAGACAAATTGTGCATCGAATTTATGTCAATTCCAAAATTTTTAATTGTTTTCACTTTTAAAAAATAGAGATGTTGTTATCAATTTTTATTACCATTCATTTTAAAATTTTGTTTTAATTTTTAAATATTTGATTTGATTTCAATATTTCATTTTTAAATATTTGAACGTTTTTTATTAGTCTTTGTTTTGAAAAGTAGTTATTCATCAGTGTGTTTTGTAGACTATACTATGTATATATACAATATGAGACGTTCATACATTTATTTGGCTTGGCAATTTTAATGGCCCTTTTATAGCAAACTATGTCTATGATGCGGCATGCAATAAAAATAAATTTGACACCCCTGCTAATAGAAGGGGCCTGGATGAGTACCTATGATGCCAGCAACACGTTAGAATATGACCCAATGCCTTAATATATAAAAATAATTCTTACAGTTTGTAACTGCATAGCAATTATTAATGATGACAGCCAAATCACAGCAAACAGACTGCCACTTACCATTCATTATCAAGTGGTAGTGCCATTAACTGCCTCTTGAGTACATCAATCAGTGACATTTGACAATGCTGGAATAGGAATAAAATGTTTTTCAATCACAGTATTTCCTCACGTATGTACATGAAAACAAAATACCGTAATAAAATACAGGTAGAGACCTAATTCCTTGGTAAAGACACGGAAAACTACTATTATACCGTAGGAAACTAAAAAGGGGAACTACAGTATTTTCCGCACCACTAGGCGCTTTGGGTTAAAAGGCGCAGACTCAATGTCGGGGGCTCTTCTGTACTTAATCCACACAGGGCATACTTGATTATGAGGCACATGCATGCCATGACTTATGGTTGACGAAAAAAAAAATACACATCACTGGGGCAAGACAGTGAGTTTAGTTGTACTTTGTTCCATTATTTAACCATGTACTGTACTGTACTCACATTATTACTCTTGTTAATCAATATTCATTTGCAAATCCATCAAAGTTCTCATAATCTGTATCCAAATTAAACAATTGGGCAAATTCGCCATTAAACATGCCAAATTCCCTCTCGTCAGTGTCTGAGTCAAACTTGTTGTAACGTTACTCTTCGGCAATTATCCCGGCTTTTCAGAAAGTTTAAATTGTGCTTCGTAAGCGTGTCTCTTTTTCAAAGCTATTTTAGAGGGTCCTTGTGCTTTGCACAAATCGATAGTATTTCGTTATCAGTCGCGGCGGAGGTACGTACTGATTGGTTTACTGCCCCGGCCTACGTATTTTAGTTTGCTGTGTCGACAGCCACACAATAACATTTTTGAAATGTCGGTCCACACAAAAGGCACACCTTACTAAGAAGTGCACCTTCGGTTTTTGAAAAAATTGAAGGCTTTTAAATGTGCCTTATGGTGCGGAAAAAAACAGTACTGTGTTTATAGCTTGAAATGAAGCATTTGGGGCTTCACAAAAGGTACATTACATGTATTGTACTGTTGACAGTGTTAAATAAAACACTATATGTACGTCAAGAAAAAAGAAAAAAAAATACCTGGATTGCAGCACATTCAGACTTGGCAAGAAACACCCGCAAATGCTTTAAAAAGCATATTGATGTTAAATGAAGTCCAACAAATAAATAAAAAGTAGTCGCTTCAGACCATTACCAGTGTGAGAACTCATTTCTTGAGTAATCACCGTTACCAAGCACCAATTCCACTAGTACTTTTAACACATACAATTTCCCCAAAAACTAATAAAAGTTTTTGAAACCGACCTTTACTATATCCCAATATAGCATTTTTTTTTTTTTAAACTTGCATGAAATTAGTGGCAATGTTTATTTTCTATTCTTATAATTTCTATTTCCTATTGTAAAATGGCCAATATAAGGCGGCCTGGTGTCGGCACAATTCACGACTACCGATACTAAGAAATAAGGGTGTGCTGTGAAGTTCGTATTTTGGGATATTTTGACCAAATTTCGACAAAAGTTACCTTATCAAATGAGCTACGAGCGCACTCGCAAAGACCTATTTCCTCCTTTGGGTTGAGCGGTTCCGGGACTGGCATTGCTTGCTGCAAACGACGTATCAAAGCTCTACATCATCTGCATAAGCAGGCCAACTGTTTGCCAGTGTGCTGCTATACCTCGCAACGCTCTGTCTGGCTTGAAACAACAGTGTCATCTCTATTAGCTCAAGTGTTTACTCAGACAGCTTTCATCTTGGACACAGAGCGCGTCCCACTGCCGTGATTAATGCATCGCCACGGCGGAACAGGGCTCTCTCGACGCTCTTTGGTAAACTGCTCCCACAATCACCCCCAACCCCCTGCCACCACCAGCCTCCCCCGCCCGATCTTCCCTTTAATGTGCCTCGACAATGAAGAGATTGATAGTGATCATTATGCTGGTCCCAAAGAGTAATGTCACGTCCCGGCGTGAGCCAAGCCACTTCATAATTCAAGCACCGCTGCGGGTCGCGCGAACGCTTCGTGACCGGCGACCATGAACAGCTGTGGCTGTGTCATGTTGAACCAGAGCGGCTGCCAGCCTCCTACCGCTGCGTCTTGCTATTTTGTTGGCGGATTAGCCATATTGAGGAAAAACAACGCAACACTGTGTAGATTGTCTCCCAAAAGTTTTAGTGGCGTCTAAGTAAGCAGGTACGTATGTAGGTTAAATCTGTAGGTAGTAGGTGGGTAAAAGGATGGCCTGTAGGTAAAGGTAGGTCGGTAGGCAAATAGATCGAAGATCAGTATGTAGGTGCAAGAGATGGTTGACCAAAACAGAGAGCTGGTTTCTCATTGGTTTTCCATATAATACGCCTCTCTTTGTGATGCTGTATCAAATCACATCCCGTACAAAGTGGTTGTTGCTCACCCTCCTTTCCCCACTACTGAGTCTCTCACCTTGACATTTTATAAGCTGGCGTAAACGACAACCCGAGAGTCACACTGTATTTGCTTACCCTTTCGCCCCAAGCCCTCATAGCCTGCTTCATTTGTTTATCTGTCTGTGTTTAGCCCACCCGGTCCCCAATCTTCTTACAGTTTAGCATTTAAATTGCTCGATCTGCCGCACGTTTTTAACACATTACACTGATGAAAAAAGTGCAATGCTAATCCCCAGGGGTGGCCGACCTTATCTGACTAAACACCTGACAATGAGAATCTGTTGTGCAACGGAAAAAAATGTGTAACTATACTTATTGACTTGGAATTCCAGTCTTGGAAGTATTTTGGACACTGGAAATCATTGATACCTTGTCTATTCTCTGTTTGCGAATTTAAACCCAATTTTTAGAACCAATCCACAGGTATTTCCTGTATTTATTTATTTATTTATTGAAAGTATTCCTCTAATTTTGAACGTTCATCAGTTATAAAATTAAATGCGATCACAGTTGTGTAGTAGATCAGTAGGTAGAAATAGAAGATAGTAGGTAGGTAGGTAGGTAGGTAGGTAGGTAGGTAGGTATTATGGAGAAGGTAGGTCAGTTGGTGGGTAAGTAGGGAAAAAGAGATGGGGGGAGGTCGCTCAGTATGTTGGTATGTTGGAAGGTAGATAAATGGTAGGTAAGATGCAGATAATTAGAAGTTCAATAACTAAACAGGTGGATAAGTAGAGAGAGAGGGAGGGTGTAACTTGTTAGGAGGTAGGTAGGTAGGTCAGTATGTCAGTTGGCAGGTATAGGTCAAGAGGTAAAGGTTAGGTTGGTAGGAAGGTTGGCAGGCACTGTAGTTAGGTAAGGTAAGGTAGCTGGTTCATTGGTAAACAGTGGGGATGTATTTATATATTAATATAATTAATATAGGCAATGACTTTGGGGCATCAGTTACAAGTTTGTTGTTGGTTGTATTTTTGTTAGGACTTGTTGTAGTTTTGCAATAACTGAGGCTGCAGTGTTTAGCATATTAGTCTTCGACTATATACAAATCCAACCCCTAAATCTCCTGTATTCATTTCTGTGGCATCCTCCAGACATCTGGCTCGGCTCCTCTACCTTTGGATGGAACAAGACACTTAGTCAATATAGGGAGCCATATGAATATGGAGGTGCTCATATGGTTGCTTACCAAATCACAGGGATTACAATATTGACACGGCCTTGAATAAACATTGTGACAAGGTCAGGATTCACGGTGCCTTTTTAAAAAAATAAATAAAATACTGTATATATTTGCACACTGCGCTTTAGTACACTTTTTTCTTCTTAAGTCACGTGAAGCATATCGCGCTCCGGTAGAGTGATAATATTATGAAGGGGGATTAGCATAATTCAATGGTAAACACCGTTTGTGTGCGTGTGTGTGTGTGTGTGTGTGTGTGTGTGTGTGGGTGGGTGTATGTGTGTGTGCGCACACATGTTCTGAGAGTGCCCTAGTGTGATTAGCTGTGCTATCAGATAGTGTCCAGCGTGGCAGATTGATGGTGATGGTGATTAAGTGTACCTAGACGTGCTACATTATGAGACTCACTTCTTCGTATAATGTGGAATCAGGAAGGCACAATTTCAGGCCACTTTCTTATGGAGTTGCATTAGTAGGTAGGTTGATGTGTGTAGGTAAGTCAGCTAAATCCATAGGTTTAGTAGGAGGCAAGAGAATCAGTGACCAGTAGGTAAATAGGGAAGCTAGAAAGGTATGCAAGTAGGTAGGACAATCAGTAGGGCGGTGGGTGCAAAAATAGGCAAGTAGTTAGCTACAAAGGTAGTTTGTTCGATAGGTAGGTCATTAGGTATTTTGAACATCACATCATTCTTGTATGAGGGAAGCTCTTATTTCAGAGTGTAGTAAATCAATAATTATATCCGAGTCTTGATGTCAAATGAGGAAGCAGGCAGGGCTAACACTGCTCTCGGCTTGACCCCCCCTCCTCCCCTGTGGCAGTTTATTTGCCTCACCTCACAATTAGAGAAAAAATACAAAAAGAGATTTACAGGCATAGGGGAGCAACCTGGCATATCATTCAATAGTAAGTAGTGGATGCAAGGGACAGCCCAGTCAAGTACTTGACATCACATCTGTTCCCAACACGGCATTGTCTTTACAAGACTTCAATGTGAGGTTCGCTTTTATATGAAGGTGAAGTGTTTTTTTCCACTGCATGTTCTAATGAAAAGTGGGCATTACT
Source organism: Syngnathus scovelli (assembly GCF_024217435.2). NCBI lineage: Eukaryota > Metazoa > Chordata > Actinopteri > Syngnathiformes > Syngnathidae > Syngnathus > Syngnathus scovelli. The sequence goes on from NC_090847.1 coordinate 14,378,630, forward strand.
ACTTGTAATGACTTGTAAAGTAAGTAAGTTTATTGGCTCACATTATCTTGTGCAGGCGGTGCCGTGAACTGGAGATTCCACAAGACAAGCCAATAACAATAAGGCCAGCAAATGCAAACAGCTGGAATTCCTGCGTGCATTCCGACTGAAAGCTGATCCCAGGCACAAGTGTGGCGGCGCTGCTGTATCAACATGTCTAATCCAAGCATATAGTGCACACGGCGCCCTCATACAATATTAATACTGGCCGAGGAACTTAGTGCAGGCAGCTGCTGACAATTGATGCTCACGCTCGGCCATATGCTGCCTCTCTCTCGAGCTCGCTTCTCGGTTGTCAGTCATCTCGGCCTTCTCATGATCCTAATTCTGATGGATGTATTCCAGTGTGAAATGAGTTACCCGGGCGTGAACGCCGACCAGCCTGCGTTCACATTTGGTGAGCGCCCATGTCTGTCAAAGGAGGCCCGCACCTCTGTTATCTAATTGGAGGCCGAGCCAATGTGATTAGAGGCAACCTGAAGGGCGGACGCTGTCTTTTGGGCTAGAGGCATGTTCAGTGTGTGCGCTTGCTGCTAAGGGGTTGTCTCCAGAGTGTTTCTTCACAAACACATTTCAGGCTACACACTTTTTTTTTTTTACGCCAGAAGTTAAATTTACTGTCCAGCTTGGCAGATAGATGTACCTGCATGTAGAGCATGGTGCTATTCTCTTACTATTGACGTGGAAGGCACCATTGCTGGCCTCTTTATGTAAGTGAGTAGGTATTTAGGTCGTTTGGTTGGGCGGTGGGTATGGAGTTGGATAGCTATGGAGTCAGATGAATAAGTCAATGTGGTTGGTAGGTAGGATGTAACTTGGTAGGTCGGTTGGAAAGCAGAAGGCAGGTAACATAGTATGCATGTAGTTCAGTCACTGGGTTGGACACGTTTTGTTTTTTGTTATTGTATCTTCATAAACTTTCAATATCACTGATTACTTTTGAGTCATAAAATAGTCAACTACATGTTTTCTCAAGATGCAAATCACCATTTGTCTGTCTCACAAAAGGCAATTTCCTATCTAGAATAGTCATTCCCAACCAGAGGTACACATTTCCCCTGGGCCACGTAATCACATTGCAGGGGGTGCGTGTAAACATTTAATAATTTAATTTCCAGATCAATAACCTGTGGCACAGCCGTGTGTCAACTCATTTATCTCATTAAAGTTCAGATGACTGATGAAAAGAAAAGAAAACTGCTATGGTGGGTCTGAAAATTAGTCTTGTGTTCCTGACATTTAAAGTTTAAATGCCTTTTTTAAAGTGGACTTATTCAAAGAAGCTCCATTTTTGTGTGTTGGTTAATTGTTGTCAAAGGCAGGTTTATATATATATATATATATATATATATATATATATATATATATATATATATATATATATATATATATATATATATATATATATTCAACAATAGAAAATACGATTTAGAAGAATAGAAAAAATAAAATTCCCATTAATTTCGTACATTTTTAGGGAAAATTGCTGTATTGCGATATAAAGGTTGTTTTCTAAATTGTCATTAGTTTTGTGGAAAATTATGTTATTATATACATGTATCAAAAGTACTAGTGGTATCGGTACTTAGTATTGTATCATCAACTAGTCAAGAATTCTCGTATTGGTATTGGTCCCAAAAAATGCGGTCTCTGACATCCCTTGTCGGTAGACTTCAGGTGCGTTCAATGCGTTCAATCATAAGGTAGGACATCTCAAAATGACATCACAAAATCACAAAAACGTATTTAATGCGCCCATTAGCAATGACTATTACTCGGGCACATTGCAGGGACTATGAGGAAATACTATATAATGTATTTGATGTATGATTTTGGTGATGAATTTAGCATGATATGGCTCCTTTAATTTTTACTCATATTATTTCTTGTCAGGGCATATTTATAGGTTTAGAACCCCTGATCTAGTTGCCTGAATACCTTTTTGAATACCAGACTTAATATTAGCACTTCGGTGACACTCCAGCCATACTGACATGTCCTATATGTGTTGGATGAATCGTGCAATGAGGGATGAAAGGAAACCTATATTTATGCTTATTAAAAACTCTGGTGAGCTCGGTGTTGCATTTTCAGCCTTTCTGTTAAGTCATGAGAGCAAACGGTGTAACGCGTCGAGCGCTAAGTGATGTTCGCTGTGGCGTGATGTTCATGGAGTGTACAAGTGCAGTCATGGAAGAGGCTAAATGGAGAGAGGCCAGCCCCGTAAAACACTGCCGCTCGATCACGTAGCAGTCTACATCTCAAATGCATTGCAACAGACACAGAAAACTCAAAATCACAGCTCACACATATCAACTTGTGGGCAACAGAGCATGAGAAAAATGCTTTTTTACATAGTAAAAGTAATTTAATAAATTTTTAGTTAGGAGGAGGTTCAAAAAGCAACCCCGTCCTGAATATAATAGATGATGGTTTACACATGGAAATACAGGGCAAGTATCAATGATGATACTGATTACAATAAAAACCAATAACTTCACCAATACTTTATAGTTAATTGTTAGCAATACTGCAAGGTTTAGTACTAATGTGATGCCAAGTAAATACAGGACCAGTATACAAAAATCAATAGTTCTTTTAATATCAGTGCTTTTGTGTCTTTTCCCGCAACATTAGGTCTCAATACAACATCGTGATTCATTTGTTTGACTCAAAGATGTAGGCTGTTAAGAGTTAGCTTCCCGCACTAGCCTCCAACTACTTAGCTGCTTGCTCCAGATAGTTATGCTTACCTATGCAATCCGAGTCTACCACAACATTGTTGCCAATTTGGCAAGAGAAACGCTCCGCTGATGTTGTTTTACAAGGCGGGCAGCAGCTTATTCCTGGGACATAAGCAGAAGTGACGTAGGATTTACCTTGCCAATGTGGCACTGAGAGCACTTTTTTTAAATTTCCTTTTTTTTTCAATTTAGTAACTCTAAATATACAAATATAAGAGCCAAGGAAAACAAACATAGATGCAAAGAAATATATTACACAAATCTATGAAGAAGAAGAGTAGCAGGCACGCAGGCCACCAGAGGAACTCGTTACAAAATTGTAGGCCAACCACATCTGGTACTGACATCGGTATTGAATTTTTGTGAACAAAGAGTTTTCATTTCCAGTTGCTTTGACTCTTATAAGCCAACGATTGGAGTTATTCACCTTTAAATTTGGTATATAACTGCTGATGCATCATCAAATTGGTAAATCTAATCTTTGGTATAAATTCTTAATAAAGTGATGGCCACTATCAGATATTGATTCTATTACGTATCCTGTTATCTATACTCTTTAGTTAGTGGTGAGTGATACTGCAATAATTATAATAATTTGCAAAAATGGGACCACAACTGCTTACTAATATCAGCATATTAATAAATTGCTTTCAAGACTTTTCTAATTAGTTGTGTGTAATTCCTCAAGATTGGGTATTGCTAAAGTGGCATACGCCGACTGACCATGCTAACAAATGGGAACTTTGAAAGTTTCCAATGTACATTAAGACTCCTTTGGATTATAATCAACTCCTTCAACTCCAGGAAGAAAGTGCCTGTGGTTCACCCAAAACTTTTTTGCGTCGTAAATATGTGACTTTTAACGGTGCTTTACAATTTATTGTTGTGTCTCTTTTGTAGCGTTTATGAGGGAGTGCGCTATCAAGTGACGGATGTGCGAGCGTCCGCAGACAATTGCTTTCCCTTCGCTTTGAACAAGCAACATAAAAATGCCCCGCGGGGTTTTATCTTTAAAAAAAAAGATAAATATCCATGAAAATGATTACACTGGGGGAATTTGATCACAGCGGGCGTTATTATTGCCGCCTGCACTTTACTGGCTCATACATGTACATTAGAAAGAGCTCGCCGGTGGGTCAGGAGTTCAGCCATAAATCTTTTCTAATGCACCAAAACTGTAGAAGCGCAAGAACATCAGTGTCATGTGTTATTTGCCCCCCTCCCCTCAAAAAAAAAAACATTATTTACTGGGGCCCATGATGGCACCAGGAGCCAAAAGATCATTTGGGCTAATGGGCTGCTGGAAATGCATTCATTACTACCGCTAAATGGCTTTGATGAGAATGCTGATGAAAGTTGATGAGGAAACTTTTTCTATTTTGTAATGATGATGCATCCCCATTGCTTTCCAGCGAGCCGGAAATGACAGATCAGCTTTCGCCACTTCATATGATACTACCTTAGTCCACACTTGTTAACGTCTCAGCAAAGAAATAATCTATTAAATGTGACGTGAGCTTGGTTTCATCAAAATTCTATTTAACTTCATAATGTTCATCTCACAAATATGAAATGATTGATTCCTGATAATGTTAGATTTTAAATAAAACGGGCAACCAGTATCCTTTTTTCAAGTGCATTACTTATTGTAATAGGATTGTAATTTAGTTTCTGTTTACCTGTTAAATACTCAAAATCTGTCCTAAAGTTGAACTTTTGGCTGCCAGGTATTTGGTGACTGTATCTAATTCATAGACATTATGCAGGACGGTATGTGCTGTATAGGAAAAGTCAGCAGCAATACTGTTGAACCTACAGTTATTAGTACATATTTGGCAACTGTACTTAAGTTATAAACGCTATATTGTATCAACAGAAGTGCAGCAATAATAGCTCGCCTCAACACTTGAACCTACACGGACTATAAGTTGCTCCGTAGCACAAGTCGCCCCAGCCATAAAATGCATAATAAAGAAGAAAAAAAACACATATAAATCGCATTTTTGGGGAAACCTTATTTGACAAAATCCAACACTAAAAACTGACATGAATAGGCAACAACAGGCTAAACGATATGGTATGCTATCGTTGCATAAACACAAACAAGGACCTGAGAGCGTGCCTGACGTAACATATTAACAGTTATTCAAATAATTGTAACATAAACAACACATATATCAAACCATCCGTGTTACTCCAAATCATTAAATACATCAAAATCTTCGTCCTTTGTGTCACTTATAAACAACGTCGCTGCTGACACCAGAAGTACATGTGGCGCTGACGTCGGACTCATCGGCAGTTGCAGTTCCAATTAATAAATATAAATATAATAATATAATATGAATATAATAAATAACAACTGTATCAAACCATCCGTATCACTCCAAATTGTCAGGCGCGGAGCAGGGAGAGGACTCGAATGCAGATTTTCCAAAGTCCAAAGATGTGTTTATTTTCTCCAACGTCAGTAGTACAAAAAGCGCCTCAATATGAGGGAAAAAAGGGGGAAACTAAGGCGCCTCGAACCGAGGGAGAAAAAGGGGAAATCAAAGCGCCTCGAACCGAGGGAAATACAATAACGAAGATAACTATGTAACCAAGTTAACGTAGGTGATCAAAGTCGTTCAAACAAGGCTTCTACGTGGAACTCGAGGGTTTCGTGATCGCTAGTGTTCTTAGCAAGGCAAGACGCACTGGTACTGGACACGGGGAAAGGTGTGGGTTATATGGACACAGAAGGAGGTGAACACAGGTGAAGACAGTTGGTCATTGGCACAGGTACACACACTTGGAATCAGGGAGTCACGTGACCGGACGCACAGGGGAAGGACACACCGACTGGAACGAGAGGAAAATTACACAATAAAACAGGAAGTGACCAGGACAACACATGACAGCATGACACAAATCATTAAATCCATTAAAATCGTCATCCTCTGTGTCACTTATAAACAACTCCGCTGACTCCGGAAGTTGGTGGAAGTCAGTGGATGTCAGACTCATCGTCAGTTCCAATTATTCCACAGGCCTAGAGCGCCCTAATGCGATATAAAGTGAAAATAACATGTGAAGTGATAAACTATACTCGTAAGTAATGCGTTAATGATCAAGTAATGATGTGTTAATAATTTCACATAGTTGCGCCTGCTTATAAGTCGCACCCCCCGGCCAAACTGTGAAAAAAACTGTGACTTATAGTCCGGAAAATGGCCTAACTATCAGGCAACATGTATGCACTGACTGTAAACAAGTCATAAATGCCATTTGAACTGCATGAACAAGCAAGTTTGCATTTGGTATACATTGGTTTTAGCGAATGTGTGTTATTCTCTTAGCATATGGCATTGCATCAGTGGGCTGACTTCAGCAGCCTAGGGCAGATTGTCACAATAAGACTTTGTTACTAATGCTTTCCAGCTTTCCTCATATGTGTGTGTGTTACCCATGGAGACCAAGTGCAGGAGAGAAAAAGTGTGCATAGGCTGGATGCCTCCACAACGGCCTTGACAACAACACCTCGCGAGTAAAAATCAATGTCTGCCGAGCAAACCTCACAGCCGCCGCACGCACGCAAATACGTGTTAAGGCACTATGTTCCGTGGTTACCGGAATGCAAGGTGGTCCGTTGTGCTGTAAACAAACATTAGCGTCTGACTTTGTTGATTTTTTTTTCATATATATTAATTAACATGCTATACAAGACAAAATTAAGAGTGACTACGGTAATGACGAGTGTGATTAATGATGTGTCACTTAAGAGACGTCTGTTGCATGGCTCCAAAATTTTCATTAAAATTCAGCACCTGAAGCCCGTTTTGGTTAGCAACATACAACTTAATAGCATTGTCTTTTATAATTAGACCAACAAAAAGTCTCAAGAACTGAAAGGACAGAAGAAGTCTGCCATTTTAGTTCAAAACACATATGTAAGGGTCAATTTTGCCATTTCTAAGGATTTGAGTTTTTTCATCAATGATTGTAGCTGGGCCTTGGGTACCAAGGCGATTGGGTACCGTGCAAGCTCATGTGTGTTGTGTGTGTCTATGTGTGTGCGCCGTGGGCCGTATTGTGTTACTGATTGAGCGTGCAGCGCGGCCTCCAAGGACTTAGCGGCGGGTCTTGAACAACAACGGTCGTGCTGTGAGGCTTCTGGTGTGTGTTTGTGTAACGCAACATGTGCTCACGCGCACCATCTTCATTGTGCAGCATAAAAACACACCAAGCTCGGCGGTTTAAGAGTAAAGCAACGATTGGCGCTATTATTATTCTGTGCTGGCTCCGCTCTACTCTGCTGCCAAGTGGATTGCAATAGTGGGCTATCAATTTGTTGCTCTCGCCACCGGGAAAACACTTTGGAAAGCAGAAGGAGTTTCACGTTGCATGCTGCATGCTGCGTGCTTTTCTTCTTCCAACTTTGAACGCATCTTTTTGGGTTTGTTTGCGAGCTGTTCTCTGGCAAGGAAGAGCAAGTGCTAATGTTTGAAGTCAATCAGCAAAAAAAAACATGGAGCTGACTGAGGGAATGGGAAGGGGTGTGATACAAAGGCACCAAAATGCACATTTGTTCATTGTCGTTCATCAGCTTGGGTAACATGTTAATAATAAATGAGGCTAATGCATTCACTATACTACAGTGCATTAAATACTTTATTTATCTGCTGTAATACACTTGGCAAGTGTGTTAAAATGTTTAATTGTCTAATTGTCCTGAACAATTTTGTATTGAATTACCTTATATTACATAGTTTAGTGACTATAATGGATTTACAATTTAGGTCCAATCATTGAAATGAGAGAACATAATGTACTTTTTATTTCATTATTTTATCCCTCATAGATTGATTATAATCAATTTTAAACTATGAAATGATATTATTTCACTTTTTAAATGCACTTTTATATTTCATTAAAATTTGATCATTCACCAATAATGAATGAACAATTCTACTTCCCTGCGAAACCCAACCATAAATGCTTTGTCTATGAATCAAAGGTGTGCGTTATTGCCTTTGTAATGACATAATTTGTCTGTAATTGTATAGGATTTATCTGTTTAGGTGCCAATTTTGATTGTGGGTGTAGACCTATACCTTGTGTCTGTGAGTTTATGTCATTCAATATGTAGTCATGCTGAACAGTTTTTTTGTTTTGGAGGTTAGATCCGATTAATAATATCACACTGCTGATATTGGCCCACCTGCCAATATCTGGTGATATCTCTTCTCTCAGGGCCTGAAGTGCTCAAACATGCTCATGAGCCCATTCAGAGCATTTAGTAGTTGTCAAACCTGAGCAATGTTTTTGGATCAGACTCCTCTGCCTCATCTACATCTCTATTTGTCATTCTTTTTAGCACAGCTGAAGAATTAACGACCAGGTTATTGTTGTTGTAAGAACTCCAAATTGACCTGAAATTGCAGACAATTTATTTCTAGTCCATAACTTTCATTTCATGGTTGTTTGAGAAGGAGCATCGTGAACTAATTAAATCATCACCTATCAAAGTCAGTCACCGGATCAAAAGAATGGTCATTTCTAATTGATTTCTGATGTGTTGTCCTGTATTGGATCTCTTTACAAAGAACGAACAAGCAAACAAAAAAAGTGATTTAAAAAAAATCCAATATGGATGAAGGATGTCTAGAACCAATGCAGGAATGCACAGTAAACACCCACTTTTCACTTATCACTTTTCATAGCAATTGAGCCAAATTGACCCCGCTTGGCCCCCACCCTCCCAAGAAATGCAATTGCTGATAATAATATTTAGAAGCTCATTGTATTACAAACTGTACCCTTCATCCTCTGGCATTACTCTTACCAGAAAATGGCTCATAGATGGTTGAGTCTGGAAAAATGCACCGGTAGTGGACATGTACGTATGTGCAGCAAAGGCTCTCCATACCTCCTGCTAACAACCCAGGCTAAAATGAGCTCTGCCATGGCAAATAAGATTTTCCACTTGAACATATTTCTTTTGCTACCAGTTCTTACTTTCCTATGAGCCAGGGCTTAGGTGGCATCTTGTGGTAACTTAGGGCATTGCATAAAGAGGTGGAGATTCACTGTCTAGGATGTATAAGGAAATCTTGGCTTCAGAGATTTTACCACCAGTGGTGAAATAATTTGGAAGTGTAACATGTTACCTGTCTGGCCCAGACAAACAAAAGTTGGCCACACAGGATAAATATTAACCGTTTTGTCAGTGAGCTAATTGGTAGAAAAGTACGTTTGCGGCGGTGGCGGCGGCAAGCTGTCAGAAGGGGGACGCTAAGCTGTCATCATCTGTGAGATGATCTGCCATCTGCACTCGGGTAGAGGTTTTTGTATTCAGTACTTGTATTTACGTGGCGTGCATTTGCAATGAATGTCTGGATTTTCTAATGTCCGCTGATGAATGCCTGTTAAATAACTCGCAGGCTTATTTCTGTGGTGCAACCATTATGTAATTCTTGAAATATTGGTTACTTTACCCCCTACCCATCCCTCTGCTGAGAGGTGGTTTTAAAAGAGGCCTTACTATCTGATCAGACAGCAATGAAAAGGTTGTGAAGATATTCTGTCAGAAATTATGATAGAATTCACAACACCATTACTTTCTTTAAAAAAAATGCAGTCTCTTGAAATTGTCAGCTCGCTTTGAGTAAATGAACCACCTTCAAACTCACCCAGGGCAAGGTTGTTCTGATGAGCCCCAATTCCATTGAGTAGAACTTACACACACACACACACAGACACACACACACACACAGACACACACACACACACATTTTTCCATTGGTACCCTCTGGTGAGTAAAGTACATTGCCATGTTACAATGGAACAATCCAAAAGTGATGGAGTTTGTGGAATTTAGAGTTAACCCATTTTCTGGATAACGTGACTGAAGCCCCCATCCCACTAATCAGCGAACAATTGCAAGTCTCTTCGAAGCCAGCAGATGTGGTGTTCACATCAGGGTTCTCTCAAGGTCTTAAATGTTCACAAAACCTTTGCCAAACATTTCCCAACAGTTTTAGTGATTTTTTCTTATCGCAAGGACATTTTGAATATGTACAAAATTCCCTTGCGACAAGTACAGACGAACGTTTGGCAACAATTTGGGCCCCATTAACGAACCCACTTGAGAACCTCTGCCTTTTCGAGAACACTTCCAATTTTTTGCCGTTTAGTAGGAAAGGGGCCAAACACATATTTAACTATTAACAGAGACCTCACGCCTTATGACCTACTGATAGAAAGACTTTGCACTTTTGCCTTATCATATGTATATATGTTCTTTGTTATATTAGTATGAGTTGCCTTTATTTCCACCTGAGTGAACAAACCACTGAGATCGCTGCTTATTAGCCAAGGAAGTCTGTGCCATTTTATTGATTGAACAGACTGCAGATAAAGAACCTACCTTCCCCAAAAGAGTTTAATCCTGGAAGTCATCCATTATTCACCACATTTAAACCAAATTCTAAAAGGGCTTTTTATCATACGCTTTCAGGCATCCCGAGCGAGTTTTCTTTCAGAGATCATGTTGTGCGCATACAAAGATTAAATAGTAGCAGGAATGGTATGCACACTGTTTGCCGAAGGCCAAGGCAGTCTTAGCAAATGGCCTTTCAGTTCCATTAGCGGCGGCATCAGTCTCTTAATGGAGAGCAAAATGGCACAGGACCTTTTGCGGTACTTACACAATGAACATAAAGTCTTTCATGACGTGCGTTCAGCCTAATGGCTGCAAAGCGACTTTTGCGACGGAACATTATACCGGGTGATATGCAAGGGCTCTCAATGCTTGAATTTATGCTCATTTAAAATGAATGTCACAGGAACCCAATAGGCCTTGCTGTCAAAAAGTGGCACCATTGTGGCAAAATGTGAATCACACAATGACAGGGGACCTGTCTGTTACTGTTTTGATGCTTCATTCATCGACCACTCTTGGGGAATCATAGCCGGATATTTGCAGCGGCAGAGCAGCCAACTTTTGTGCTCAAGCGCCACATTTAATTTTTTTGAAAGAAACAGATGCACCAGGTTATTTTTAGGTGATCAAACCGACCAACCGAACTCCCATTCTCTACATTCTCCCTACGTTCGACCAACCAAATAACTGACCGGCTAGCTGTACATACAGACTAACTTTACTACCTCACTACCTATTGATGGATTGACTGACATTCTTGTATACAGTGGCTCCCTTAAAATAGTGCTAAACCTTAACCCTGGCCTGAAATCCTAATTTGACTGAGACAAACACATCCCTTAAGACATGTACGGCCCTTCAAATTATTAAAAGTGGTATTATTACGGTGTCATTATTAGAAAGCGGCATTTTGCATTGGCATGCAACTTTTTGATACATTTTCTGCCTCGCTAATGTATCCCTTTTATAGCTCTAGTTAATGACTTTGCATCTGAATCATCATGGCTAAACAACAGTTTTGTCTTGCCAAATGTCTGTCATTTAAGTTATCTTCCTTTTTTGTTATTACAGTCAGCAGAGTCTTGTTTCTGGGCATATTTCCCTTGATATTTCAACACAATTCTCTCCTTCAACATAGCAGTTAGGCTCCAGGTGAAGTAAAGTAGTTCCTTCATCTCTTTGTACCTCTACTTTACTGCATTACAATTGATGTAACCCACTCAAACAACAACCTTGGAACTCAACTTTTCAACTTAACTATACAGCCCTCTCCTAAATGTAATTCAAAAGCATATCCCAGGCTTGAAAGCCTAAATTGAAACCCCAACCCTTGTTTGAAACCCTTATCCAGAAGTACAGACCCACGTTTGGAACCCTAATCCAGGGACAAAACTCTAATATAAAACCCTAACTGGCTTGAAACTCTAATTTGAAACAGTAACCCATGACTTGAAACCCTAATTTGAACCCTTAACCATGAGACCATGATTTGAAACACTGACACTTGTTTCAATTCCCTAACAAGGCTTGATACCTTAATTTGAAGCCCTAACTAAGGCTTGAAAAAATTACAGTATTGGTTTGAGCCCCGAACCCTGGCTTGAAACTGTATTTTGAAATGCAGACTCCTGTTTGAAACTTGAACCCGAGCTTGAAATCCTAACTTGAACCCCTCACGTCCAAATGGTTACTGAATCCTTGTTTCCAGACATATTTCCCTTGATATTTCAACCTAATTAATTAGCACTTAGGCTCCAGGTGAGCTAATTCCATCATCTATGCCTCCTCCTCCTCCTTTTCTTACTGTCCTGCTACCTAACATCAAGTTTCTGCTGGAGGACATGCTGATGGAAAATGCAATCCAGTTAAACTAAAAAAAATATATAAAAAAAAAAGCTTTGCTGCAGGGCCAGAGTTGAAGCAACAGTTGACACTGATCCACATTTCTATTAGCCTGCTTAGCACTTTTCTAATAGGACTCTCCGTCTGGACCGGGAAGATGAGTGGGGCATCTCAAGTTCATTGTCATTGCCTTGTGTGTTTACCAGCGGTGGAAACAAGCACACTTGCACTCTGCTGTGTCATCTCAGATGTTCACAACCAACATTGGGCATTAGATAAGACATCAAACACCGACCACCGATAATGTCTAAAGCTATATTGAATTGGTTTGAAACCCTAATTCATGACCTTAACTTGAAACCTTAATCTGATTTCATGAAAACGTTTTCAATTTGGAATCCCTGAATGGAGCCCCAACCTAGGCTTTAGACCACTTGATTAAATCTGTAATTTAAATCCTGGCATCTTGAAAAGCTAACCATGGTTTTAAATGCAAATTTGAACCCTCACCAGTTTGAAAGCCCGACCCTTACTTGAACTCCTTCTTTGAAACATAAACCCTGGCTTCTTTCAGCACAGAGTAAATATTACTATTCAACTCTTTAGATCTCTATTTTTACATTGAAACCTCAGAAATATGAAGTTTGGAATGTGACATTTTGTTACGTTGAATAAGTGTCTTAACTGTGCAGGACACTTTTGCAAGAACAAAAATGGCACAGGCATTCTACTCACCTCACCAGCATCATTACTAACTACTTTAACTACTACACAGTCTCACCAAATTTTCACGCATCCTCGATAAACTCTTAATGGCCGGTTGGGAACGTGTAAGGTAAAACGAAAGCTCAACATAAATACATTTGCAATTACAGTATTTTTTTGTTCCTTCCATCTTTAATTGGCAATCAAAATTGAAAAAGTGGCTCGTTAGTTTTTACCTATTTATTTTTTAATCTGACACTACCTCTACGTTAAATGCGAATCTTGGCTTGAAACCCAACTTTGAAACCACAGCCTATATTTGAAAACCATATTATTCTTTTATCCATTAATTTCAAATGGATTAAGATGAACAGTTTAAATAAATAAATAAATAAATAAATAAATAAATAAATAAATAAATAAATATGTTTCTGCCTGTACGTCACATTTGAAATGTTTTATTAAAGAAACAATCCCAACAAATATAGGACCGTAATGTCTGGAATCTCGTTCTCTTCTTTGTGTCAATTATACGGCACTATTTGGCTGACAGACGGACATGTGGTCAACACACCACTCTTCACCCCAGTGACCATATGTCACATATCCCTGCGCCCAGCAAAGCGGTGCCGCACAACAGCGGTCCACAGCCTTTTTACAAGTGTATAAGTGTATACTCATCACAAATATCACGAAAAATGCATAGATACGCCACACCGAACGACAAGCCGCAGAATTCAAAGCTTGTGTAAAAAGTAGTGGCTTATAGTTCGGAAATTACGGTAGTTGAAGTTACATAGGCCAGGTCTGATTAGACTGCCATGGGAACACTGAAATGTCCACATAATGTCCACATAGTTGTACTGGAAGCAGTGCAGCCAAAAGAAACACTAAGAAATTAAAAGGTTGATGGGAATAAATTGATACAACTTAATTGAACAAATATCAGAAATTTGTTGGCACTACTGCGTAAACCTGACCATATAAACCCTAAAATGCAATTATTAAAAAATCAAACTCTTTTCAGTTTAATTAAAATAATAAAAATATCAATGATCAGTTCCTTTTAAATGGAGTGATTTTTTATTTCCATTGGAAATGGAAAGAACAATGATACACAGATTATTCCGGGTATGACTCGAACTCGGAAAGACGAGCCTCTTCCCATTTGTGGCTCATTGGATGAAATCACATTTGTCAGCACCGTGTGGCTTTTTTTACCTGTTTAAACGGGCTGAGATGGATAGATTATCACCGCCCGCCATTGGAGGGGGGCCAATTCCACAGCTTTGTGTGAAATTGGAAAACCTGTTCTCACCGAGTGAGAGCTAATGGATGTTCTGGTCATTAGTTATCTGAGAGTCTTTTCCGGCAGTAATCAAACGTGAAGCATGGCGTTAAGCGGCCGTAAAAGAAGCAGATGCCTCACTAACTGACCTTCTGTTGGACAAAAAAACGAATGTTAGGGATGCCCTGCGTGGACTTGCCATCCTTTTTTTTGCCACGCTTGCATCTTGTTTCAGTGTAATGTCTCTTGGACGTATTTACTTAATTTGAGGTCTGACAGGTGGCTGTTTCCACCGTGTGCCCATCTGCTTGCTCTCTGTGGCAAATTGATAATGTAGTACGCGCGGGACATCGTGGGTGAGTGGTTTGGCGATTTAAGCATCAGTTACAAAAACATGTTCATGTTGACGTAGTTAAAGTTTCTTCATTAAATTCATATCGGCACTTGTAGTCCTTCACATAGACCCCATGTCCTCAAATCCAACAGATGCCTTAAACTTGGATTAACATTTCAAACACGGGTAAGTGACTCAAATAAGGATTTTCAATCTTAGGTTCAATTTGAAAGTAGGATTAGGGTTTTCAAAGTAGAATAAAGTCTGACCAGGGTTAATGTTCAGAATTAGAGGGTTAGGGTTTTAAAGTAGGGTTTCAAGTATGGGTTAAGGTTTTGGACATCAGTCAGGGTTGTGAATTAAGGTTTCAAAACATCTAGGGGGTTTCAATTAGTTGCCACACTGAATAAAAAAACGAATGCTTTGATTGATGTCTCACATTTCTCCTCCTCCTTCTCTCTCTCCAGGCGACCATCTGTCCAGTCCTCAGGGTCCACCCCCACTACCGCCGGCACCCCCACCGCCACCCCACAAGCAGCACCCCTCCATCACATCCCTGAGTCGCAGCTCGCTGGCCAACCACAGGGCCGCGAGCCCGCCGCCCGCTGCCGGCCTGGCGGCCGATTTGCAGAGCACGGCGGAATGCGTCCAGCTGCAGGACAGCTGGGTGCTGGGCAGCAATGTGGCCCTGGAGAGCCGGTAAGTGGAGCGGCGCGCTTCCCAGCATGCACTTCTGCATCGCTTGCTTGCTTGCCTTGGTTACGCTAATATCCTGCTGCGGGTTAGGATAGCATGTCCTGTAGTGATAATCTGTGGAAGAGCAGCAGTGCTGTCCTATTAATTATTCTGTTATCTTGACAATCATACTCAGCAGGACTTTGGACTAAGCAGCCTCATTTGCATAACCGGGTTCAGGGCTTCAAAATTGCTTTTCAAATTAGGGTTTCAAACCTGAATCAGTGCTTAAAGTTAGGCTTTAAAAACGAGGTTGGAAAAGAGACGAGTTTCAAATTTAGGGTTCAGGGTTTCAAACTGCATTCAATAGCATTTCAAATATGTGTTAAGGTGTTAAATATGGTTTGAGGCCATGGCTAAGCTTCGGACATGTGATGTGGTTGTTGATTGCATCTTCGTGTTCACACCTGGGCGGCACCCTGGCAAAGTTCGCTTTGAACAAGCTTCCTTGTCTTGCGCCTGACTCAGTGTGATTCACACCAGCCTCCGTCTCACCATTGACATGAAAAAATTTGTTCTCGGGAGAATTGAGTAGGATTTGGTGCAAATGATCAACACGAATGGTGTTGCCCTTGATCACGCCTGGACCTGTAACGGAGGCCTCACGGTAAGGTGGCTAAAATGGTGCAATGTTCCAGAGGTGCATTTGTCAAACAAGGGATACCAATTAGACTTGTGCACCTGATTTGAGGTTTCAAATCAAGAAAATAATTTTAGGCTTTCAAATAAGGGATAGGACTTAATACGTATTTGGGTTTCACACCACATTTATTTAGACTTTTAAATAAATTGGGTTTTTTAGTTGCATATTTTTAAATTAGGGTTTTAAACCAAGATTAAAACTTTAAATCAGTGCAGTTTTAAATCATATTTGCAAGACTCTTTTAGGGTTGTAAAATATATATTTAAGAGTTCAAATGAAGGCTTCAGGTCAAAAATGCTGTTTTAAAGTTTAAAGTTGTGGTTTTGGGCATGAGCTTGGTTTCAAGCGTTTCAAGCTCAATTCATACATTGTAGGTCACGTGTTGTGAGTTCACTTAACAAACTCTCTAATCTGACTTGGAAGAGTTTTATCTCATATCTATAAGAGAATTCAGTTGGATTATGTACAAAATAAAATAAATATCATTTAGCATGCGGAATAAACCCGGGCCTCCAAGTCAAAATGAAGAACTCACTGTAAGGGGGTGCAAGCGCGCAACATTTATCAGGCCGGCGACACCGTTTGCGATACATTTGTGACACAATAACGGCGTGATGGAGTGTGGCCTGTAAAGCAGACACTTTAATTCTTCAAATCCTGCGGTGAAGCATCATTTTATTCACTGTGCGCTCATTTCTCTTTCTGAGCTTTTTTTACGAGCGCCGCTAAAACATCATTGTTTATTTTTTATTTTCCTCCATTTCCTATTATTTTCAGAACAGAGCAGCAGTTGCATGGCTTTGTCTGCAATGTGTTGCACAGTTTGTGCCCTTGTGGGATTTTAGGAGAAAAGTGGACCAAAATATGCTTTAAAATTTAGGTTTCAACTCTGGGGTAGAGATTCAAACAACGGTTAGGGTTTTCAATTGATCGTTTCAAGGCTGGTTTAGGGAGAGGAAAGTTAGAAATTTGAAATTAGAGTTTCAAAGCTGGCTAAGGATTTCAAAACAGGGTTTTAAATTCAAATTTCAACCCTGGGTTTGCATTTAAAGACAAGGTCTCCAAGTTACTGTTTCAATTTCAGGTTTCAAACGAGGGTTTCATAGAAAAAAAGGCTTCTGGTTTCAAGCCTTGGCCATGGTTTCAAAGTAGAATTTACAATGAGAGTTTCAAGTCAAGTTTAAGGTTTAAAAGTCCATCCATCCATCCATCCATCTTCTTCCGCTTATCCGGGGTCGGGTCGCGGGGGCAACAGCTTCAGGAGGGACTCCCAGACTTCCCTCTCCCCAGCCACTTCATCCAGCTCATCCCGGGGGATCCCAAGGCGTTCCCAGGCCAGCTGAGAGACATAGTCTCTCCAGCGCGTCCTGGGTCGTCCCCGGGGTCTCCTACCGGTGGGACATGCCCGGAACACCTCCCCAGGGAGGCGTCCAGGAGGCATCCTGATAAGATGCCCGAGCCACCTCATCTGGCTCCTCTCAACGTGGAGGAGTAGCGACTCTACTCCGAGTCTCTCCCGGATGACCGAGCTTCTCACCCTATCTCTAAGGGAGAGCCCGGACATCCTGCGGAGAAAACTCATTTCGGCCGCTTGTATCCGAGATCTCGTTCTTTCGGTCACGACCCATAGCTCGTGACCATAGGTGAGGGTAGGAGCGTAAATCGACCGGTAAATTGAGAGCTTTGCCTTTTGGCTCAGCTCTCTCTTCACCACAACGGACCGGTACAGGGTCCGCATTACTGCCGACGCTGCACCGATCCGCCTGTCGATCTCACGCTCCATCCTCCCCTCACTCGTGAACAAGACTCCAAGATACTTGAACTCCTCCACTTGGGGCAGGATCTCATCCCCGATCCGGAGAGGGCATTCCACCCTTTTCCGATCGAGGACCATGGACTCGGATTTGGAGGTGCTGACCCTCATCCCGACCGCTTCGCACTCGGCTGCGAACCGTTCCAGCGAGAGCTGGAGATCACGGCCTGAAGAAGCCAACAGCACCACGTCATCTGCAAAAAGCAGAGACGCGATGCTGAGGTCCCCAAACCGGACCCCCTCAATGCCTCGGCTGCGCCTAGAAATTCTGTCCATAAAAATTATGAACAGAATCGGTGACAAAGGGCAGCCTTGGCGGAGTCCAACCCTCACTGGGAACGAATCCGACTTACTGCCGGAAATGCGGACCAGACTCTGGCATCGGTGATACAGGGACCGAACCGCCCTTATCAGTTGGCTCGGCACCCCGTACTCCCGAAGCACCCTCCACAGAACCTCCCGAGGGACACGGTCGAACGCCTTCTCCAAGTCCACAAAACACATGTGGACTGGTTGGGCAAACTCCCATGCACCCTCGAGGATCCTGCCGAGGGTGTAGAGCTGGTCCACTGTTCCACGGCCAGGACGAAAGCCACACTGCTCCTCCTGAATCCGAGGTTCGACCTCCCGACGGACCCTCCTCTCCAGCACCCCTGAATAGACCTTACCAGGGAGGCTGAGGAGTGTGATTCCCCTGTAATTGGAACACACCCTCCGGTCCCCCTTCTTAAAGAGGGGAACCACCACCCCAGTCTGCCAATCCAGAGGCACTGTCCCCGATGTCCACGCAACGTTGTAGAGGCGTGTCAGCCATGACAGCCCCACAACATCCAGAGCCTTTAAGAACTCTGGGCGGATCTCATCCACCCCCGGGGCCTTGCCACCGAGGAGTTTTTTAACTACCTCAGTGACTTCGACCTCAGAGATTGGAGAATCCGCCTCAGAGTCTCTAGGCCCTGCTTCCTCAATGGAAGGCGTGTAGGTGGAATTGAGGAGGTCTTCGAAGTATTCTCCCCACCGACTCACGACGTCCCGAGTCGAGGTCAGCAGCACGCCATCCCCACTGTAAACAGTGTTGACGTTGCACTGCTTCCCCCTCCTGAGACGCCGGATGGTGGACCAGAATTTCCTCGAAGCCGTCCGAAAGTCATTCTCCATGGCCTCACCGAACTCCTCCCACGCCCGGGTTTTTGCCTCAGCAACCGCCGAAGCCGCGTTCCGCTTGGCCATCTGGTACCTGTCAGCTGCCTCCGGAGTCCCGCAGGCCAAAACGGCCCGATAGGACTCCTTCTTCAACTTGACGGCATCCCTTACCGCCGGTGTCCACCAGCGGGTTCGGGGGTTGCCGCCACGACAGGCACCAACGACCTTACGGCCACAGCTCCGGTCGGCCGCCTCAACAATGGAGGCGCAGAACATGGTCCACTCAGACTCAATGTCCCCCGCCTCCCCCGGGACGTGGGAAAAGCTCTGCCGGAGGTGGGAGTTGAAGCTCTTCCTGACAGGAGATTCTGCCAGACGTTCCCAGCAGAACCTCACAGAGCGTTTGGGTCTGCCAGGTCGGACCGGCATCTTCCCCCACCATCGGAGCCAACCCACCACCAGGTGGTGATCAGTTGACAGCTCCGCCCCTCTCTTCACCCGAGTGTCCAAAACATGCGGCCGCAAATCCGATGACACGACTACAAAGTCGATCATCGAACTGCGGCCTAGGGTGTCCTGGTGCCAAGTGCACACATGGACACCCTTATGTTTGAACATGGTGTTCATTATTGAAAATCCGTGTCGAGCACAGAAGTCCAACAATAGAACACCGCTCGGGTTCAGATCAGGGGGGCCGTTCCTCCCAATCACGCCCTTCCAGGTCTCACTGTCATTGCCCACGTGAGCATTGAAGTCACCCAGTAGAACGATAGAGTCCCCAGAAGGAGCGCTCTCCAGCACTTCCTCCAGGGACCCCAAGAAGGGTGGGTGCTCTGAGCTGCTGTTTGGTGCATAGACACAAACAACAGTCAGGACCCGTCCCCCCACCCGAAGGCGGAGGGAGGCTACCCTCTCGTTCACCGGGGTGAACCCCAATGTGCAGGCGCCCAGCCGGGGGGCAATAAGTATACCCACACCTGCTCGACGCCTCTCACCGTGGGCAACTCCAGAGTGGAAGAGAGTCCAGACCCTCTCGAGAGGGCTTGTACCGGAACCCAAACTGTGTGTGGAGGCTAGTCCGACTATATCTAGTCGGAATCTTTCTGCCTCGCACACCAGCTCGGGCTCCTTTCCAGCCAGAGAGGTGACATTCCATGTCCCAAGAGCCAGCTTCTGCAGCCGGGGATCAGACCGCCAAGGTCCCCGCCTTTGGCTGCCGCCCAGCTCACATTGCACCCGACCCCTTCGGCCCCTCCCACAGGTGGTGAGCCCATGGGAAGGGGGACCCACGTTTCCATTTCGGGCTATGCCCGGCCGGGCCCCATGGGCGAAGGCCCGGCCACCAGACGCTCGCCTTCGAGCCCCGCCTCCAGGCCTGGCTCCAGAGGGAGGCCCCGGTGACCCGCGTCCGGGCGAGGGAAAACTAAGTCCATTTATATTACTCATCATAAGGGGCTTGTGAGCCGTGCTTTGTCTGGCCCCTCACCTAGGACCCGTTTGCCATGGGTGACCCTACCAGGGGCATGAAGCCCCCGACAACATGGCTCCTAGGATCATAGGGGCACGCAAACCCCTCCACCACGATAAGGTGACGACTCGCGGAGTTTAAAAGTGGTGTTTCAAATTGCGGTTTTAATCCTTGGTTAGGACTTCAAGTAAGGGTTTCAAAAGAACAGTTAATGTTTCAAGTTACAACTTAAAATCAGTAACTAAGGCTTCAAGTTTAAAATTAGGGTTAATGTTGTGTGAGGTTTAACCAAGGATAAGGCTTTTGAAGTGGGATATATAGCCAGATTTAAGGTTTCAATCAAGGATTTCATGCCAGACTAAGGGTTGAAAATTAGGGATTCAAATTAGGGTTATGGTTTCAAGTTAGGGTTTCAAAGTGTGTATTAAGGTTTGGAGTTAGGTTTTAGAATTAGGATTTTGATTTCAGACAATGTTTTTAAATTAGGATTCTGAATTTAGACAATGATCAGGGTTTCAAGTCTGGGTTAAGGTGTGAAACAAGGTTATGGTTTCCAATTAGTTTCAAATTTGGGTTTAAAGCCTGGATAAGTGTTTCAAAGTACGGTTTGAAATCAGAGTTTCAAGCCTGCTTTAATGTTTTAAAGGAGCATTTACAGTCAGTTTCAACCCCAGGTTAAGGCTTTAAAATCCTCATTATGATTTCAAGTAAGGGTTTCAAATTAGTGTTCAAACAAGAGAAAAGGTTTGTGTATAGAAAATAAGTCTTAGGGTTTGAAATTTAGGAAAGGTTTGAAATCGAAATTTTGAGCTAGGGTTCATTTTTCAAACAGGTGTTAGAGCCTCAAAATTAGGTTTTAAGCCAGGGATAGTGCTTTAAATTAGAGTTTCAGTAGCTGGTCAGGGTCTTCCTAGATTTGAGACCACTGGGAATGCAACTTCACTTGCGCTAAAGCATTGCAGTGCGACCACGGTGAGATTTCACCTTCTTGTTAATTGGTCCAATAATATTGAACTGCTTGCAACTTGTGTTTAATCAACACATTTAGACCAACACGTCATTCATTAACGCTAATTGATGCAGTGCTGCTAATTGCTTTTTGGCTTCCCTTTTAAACCCCATTGGGTCCTGCCCACCCCACCGGTAGCCAATTGATGTGGACTCGGTTAATGGTGATGTATGGCTGCTGGGATGATATCGTAGTTGCACAAATAATGCTTCATAGAGGAAGTTGAAGGTTATTGTAAGACATTAACCTGGACTTGAAACCCTAACCGGACTACTTTGAAGTCCAGGTTTGAAACCCTACTATGAAACACAACCTAATTTGAAACACAAACCGTGCACATACAGTTGGATTTACAATAACCCAAAACTTGGCTTGACGCCCTGATCTAAAACACTAAGCACACTAACCCAGGTTTGACACCTATAAACTCCAACTCTTGTTTGAGACTCTAATCCAGGCTTAAAGTCCTAATATAAAATAATTAGAAAACCTAACCTCTGCTTCAAACCATATTATAAAATTCAAACTTGAGATCCTGATGCCATCTTAAGACATAATTTGAAACCCTAAACCTGGCAGTATTTGAAAACATAAACCATGTTTGAAACCTTGTTTAAAATCTAAACTTGAACACCTTAGCTTGACTACAAACCTTAATTTAAAATCCTAACCTCTGCCACAAAACCTGAAACCCTAACCCCTTCTTAATTAGAAACTTTATTTGAAAAGTTCACATTGGCCTCTTACCATAATATGAAACCCTACCTTCAAATCCAAACTGGAAACCCTAACCTTGTCTTAATTGGAAACCCTAAATGTAAAAACATAACCCTGTCTTGAAACCCTAATTTGAAAACCTAATCCTGTCTTGATGCTTGTGACATGAGTAGGGGTTGCGTCATGTCTGGCAACCACTGCAGATACGGACTTGACCTGCTGTGAAACACACACTTAGTCTTCATCTTGCTCTAAATCTCCTAAATGGAAACTGGAAGCAATCAAGCACTCCTCGAAAGATTCACAAGGCGCTCCCGACTTTACAAGCACTGTCGTGCTTCTTCTCCCAGCCTACCTTTCCTCATTCCACCAGCGGGCCAATCCACTTTATCTGTACTTGTAATCTGTCGCCCTCGCACTCTGCACGCTGCAAAATAAGAGGTGATGGCCTCACCTACAGCCTTTGGCCAAACTCGGCACAGTTGTCTTGTTTAATCACTTTGAAACCATATCAGCAAAGTCTTTCTATTGGCCTGCAGTCATGCTACAAATCCCTGTTGCTGTTAAGAGCGGCAGGAAGAGACGAAACAAGCAAGTTTCCACACAAGAAGACAGAGGTTTTGGTGATATTGAAGTCATCAGAGAGCGTACCTTTTGCATATGACGGTTGGACTCCAGAGTGTCTGACACGTACTATCACCATCATATCATTCAAAGCCAGGAAGTATGAAGCTGACATGCTCTTTACTGTCTCAATATAGAGCTGTCATTGTTTTTTTACTACTTTTATACCTTAAACACAAATAGGTTAGTGAGCAATATTTTATTGGGATGTGACATACATGGCAAATTAGGGTTTCAACTGCCGTGTTCGGATTTCGAGTTAATCAGAATCAGCTTTATTGATCAAGTTTGTGCATGCCAAACAGCGAATCCTCCGTTTAAGAAAATATCAGCGCTTTATTTAAAAGTTTTATACTTGGGTTACAATTTGCAAGCTTTGATTAGGGTTATGAACAAAGTTAAGATTTTTGCATCTCACAAATGTTGTTTTCCCTTTTTACTTTTACATTTCTAAAGACCAAAGCCCTTGTATTTCAGTGTACCTTAATTTCTATGTCTCAATTGTAAGCATTCGGTACAGCATGTGTACACCACATAGAGTATTTCGCAAGCTTCTCTTCTTTTGGCTTGAATACCATCTGAAGGTTGTTCACAATTGTTCTGTCGAAGCGTTCATGCATTCAACAAAAGAGAGGCGTTCTCCGTTGACAATGTCGCCCATGTGGAATTGATCGAGAGCGTGTCGAAGGGGGTTTGCTACCTTGTGGGAGGTCGTCAGTGGGGACGATCCTTGGGACGCGCTCAGCTTTTATGTTGACCGAGAACACTGCTGAAAAGAAAAAAATATTGAGTTAGATGATTTTATAAGAAAGAATAACATTAACAGTTTGTGCTCTTTTTAGGAAATGAGCGATGCAGACAAGTGCAATATGTTTACACAGTTATAACTTTCCTGAGTTTTTTTTCAGCTTTTCTTATTCGGAAAGCACAACATTGATTGTTTTCTTTTTTAGGAAATGAAGATACTGTGTCACTATGCTACAACTGTAGTTTTTTGTTGTGTTTTACAAATCTCCAGCCACATAATTCTGTTGCTAGCTAAGAGCTAGCGTCCGAGTTGCGGATTACCCTTTAGGACGACTTCAATTGGTTTTGTTTTGAGTGTTTTTCTTGTGCAGCTTAGCCATGGACAAATCCACCCACTCGCTTGTTCCGTCTTTTGTGACTGGTTTTCAAATGTCAAGTTGATGACAAGCTCTGTCACCGGCAGAGCGCCACTGGCCTTTTCTTCTGATACCGTCGTCCCAATAGGACGGACAACCATGCAGGTCCCAGTCTCTTAAACTTGAGACCATTCATCAGTTTACGCGGCTGTCCCTTTGCCTTCGTCGCTGGTCGGATTAGCATAGCGATGCGCCATGTTGCGTCAAGCCGGCACTAATCAATTGATGTGCAGTGGTGCTTGTTCGTTGTGTCCGGCAGCGTTTCATTTTCAGTGTATTCTCTTTACATGAACACAAACATAGAAAGGATTAAAGCTTTTTTTTATACTTTTGACATTTGCATTAAACAAAGGTGATGTAATTTTTTCATTTTGAGGTGGGGACATTCAGCAGAGTACGCAACTTTCAAACCAGTATACTGTATTTGTTGGTTCAAATCTCAGGCAGCACCTGTCAGATTTGTCACTACAGACCCATTAGGTTGACTCATTAAAAGTTTTCAACATTTATTTTGTTCAATGATGAGGTGTTTTGCGTATTTAAAAATTAAAGTATAATTGAGGACAATACCAACGCCACACTAGGAAGGAAAAAAATACTGCATCGCACTTTATCACTAAGTGAAGGGGCTGTTTCCCTACAGTTGGAGAGAGGCATTGTAAAAGAACAAAAAAACAGTTAAGAAGTTGTTATTTCTGAATATAAATCAATACATTCCCCCCTTTGGTTTGTTGTATCACCAAGTGGTATTGCCCAAGCTACATAAGAATATTTTAGTGCCCCTTTCTTGGTTTCAAAAGCAATTTTTCCGAAAGTGACAGAAAAACATATTGCACTAACTTAGTGTATGATATCATTTGGTAAAAACTTGCACACACAGAGAATACACTGATACATTTTAGTGGGCAAAACATTTTTTGTCAATGCTAGTCATTGTTACGGATTATGACGAGCAAGTGTGCTGGAGACTCCGCCGCTTCACCTGTACAGAGAACTGGAAAAAAAAACTCCAAAAATATCTTTACACTCAGAGGATTATGACATTGAGTTTTCCAAACCTGCCCTACTTCCAGCATGTGGCTATTTCTACCACTAACATGAATCAAGCTGAAATTCAGACCCTAATCTTTGTCTTCTACTGAAAAACAGTGCTGATCGACTGATTATAGATGTAACAGCCATTTATATGAGGTGGGAAAACATAATTACAGTGGTTAACCAACCTGAGTTTCACAGACAATTTGGGCGAGACCTGCTTCATGCCCACCCATTAAAAAACACTTCTTAAATATATATTTCGGTGACAAATGATTGAATTGCAGTTGACGAACGATGATTGATAAAGTGATTGAATTTATGTCAGTGAATGAATTAATCATGACATACAGTACATGTGGTGGCTAGCAGTCAGTTAGCTGGACACCAACACTACAGTGTACAGCTGTACTCTCCAGTCTTTCTTCCTTCGAGCTATCTTTTGATCACAAATAACAAAACCACGGCAGCTAGGAGTGGTTAATCCCAGAGGCTAAAGTTGCACTTTACATTTGTATTCAGTTGCCATTCTTTCTTCCAGCTACCTTTTGATCACAGGTGACAAACATATGGTAGCAAACCAGATAGAGGTTGGCACTGGAAGCAAACTTCATCTACATCATTATTACTCTGTGAACAGATGAACTACAAATGCACCACGGAAGCTCCACATCACAGTCCTTTTGTCACAAAAGCTTTCCTTTCCAGCCAATAGTAATGGGAACAACACCTCCCACCTACTTACCTGGAACATTGTCATTCCAGGAGTGATGCACACTAACCTTTAAACGGAATCCCCCCCCGCCATATGTGTGTCGACAGCTTGCGTTGATCCGGGGGCCGGCCAAGGAATGCCAGACGGGTCCAAAGTGTGACATTTGTTCTCCGCGCTCCAGCATTGATCACAATATGTAGCGCATGCATGAGCTGGTTCGAGGTTCATCCCATGTCCTACTTTCCAGAAAAAAGGACTTTTAATTGGAGCAGTAAGGCAGTCATTCTGTGTGTTTGACAGTGTGTGACACACGCCGTGAGGTTCATAGTGTGGATTTTAGACGATGCCTCTGATTGACTGCGCTAATGCTCTTTGAGTGCTGATTCTTGTCGGATTCAAACCTGAAAATTTAAAGACTTTACAGACTTTACAGATGCTGTGTAAATAATTGCTGAGCAAATATATGACTTCGTTGGTTAGTCTATGAATTATCAGTTGCCATGGCAACCCACCATCCTCTATATTACTACAGGGTGCTAAAAGTCAACATAAAGCAAAAAACGTAGAGTGAGAAAGGAGGTTGAATTCTATACAATCATTCAAGTGGTTGCAGTAGTGACCATGATTTGAATCAATTTTTACTTGCTGCATTCAGAATCAATGGAGAGAATTTGCTCACCGTCAGTGAACAAAAATGAATTACTGCTATTAATTAATGTTGTATTTTGAAGTGCGCATCAGCAGCTTTTGTAGTGTAGTACTGAAACATCTCTATTTTAGATAGGCCACTCAAGAAAGAGAACTACGGCAGCTGTGGTGAAAATAATTGGAACCATGAGTTTCTCAGGGTATTTTTTTTTACTTTCAAGTCATTCTATTCAATTCTGAGGCGCAACAGTGAAGAAGTTAGTCAACAGGCAGTCACGACCATGACTTAATGCTAATTGGCTAGCTGATATTGCCGAAAATGCTACTACTTTACTATTATGGGACAATCCCTTGCAGCTCAGTGCTATTTTGTATTTTTTGTGTAGCACACTGATTTTACACGGCACTCCATAGCAGCGAGAAGCGCAAAAGCCTGAAAAAAAAATAACAGTGTGAGAGAAATAAATGATAATTCATTTGAAAGGTGAAAAAAAGCCCGAAAAAGAAGCACAGAATTTAATTGGAGGTAGTGCAGAATCGTGCAAAGGTAGCAGAGTGGAACCGCATAAAGCTTAAACAACATGCCTCATGAAGCTGATGGTGGCAGGACAGCCTTGAAAAAGAGGCAGACAACCTGGAGGTGGTAAAGGAAACTGGTGGTGGTGCCAAAGCAATTAGAAAATGTGCAACTAGAGGTGCCACAAAAGCCTGAAAATGAAGCACAGAATGCATTTGGTGTGTACCAAAAGTCTGGAAGGACGCACCAAGTACAAGAACAGGTTGCAGGAAAGCTGGAAAAAGAAGCAGGAAAGTGGAGGTTTCTTTTTCAATCTTTTTGTGTAGCAAACCTGTGCCACTCTTAGTTTTCAAATTTTTTTCTGTACGTCATTTTCAGGTGTTTCTTTTTTGTATTGCACTTTCTGTCGCGCTTTCTCTATATACTATACTAGAGGTGGTACAAAAACCTGAAATGAAAGCAGAGAGAGAAAGAAGTGAATGATGCATCACATTTGTCAATCTGCGTCTTTTGGGGGCTTTTTTGAGTAGGACACTGATGCCATGCTTTGTTCACTAAGTTTGAGCAACTGAGGATGACACAAAAGTCTTGAAAAAGAAAGACAGAGTGCAACTAGAGGTAGCACAAGAATTTTAAAAACATACATGCGTTAGCATATCACAGAATAAGAGACGTGAAGTTTTGGCTGTTTTTTTTTTCCTTTACAGACAGTATTGTAGAGTGTTGACTGCAAGGTCCGCGGGCAGGTCCAGTTTCCGAGCCCTATGGCCATTGGCAGTATTAGTCTACAAGCACTGGCAAGAAGGCTTAATTTATTTACTTAAGAGCTTTTCACTTGGGGTTTAAAAGTTAATAGGACGATGGCTGCGTAATGCCTTTGATTAAACCCTCTTAATTAGTGCAGGTAGTATAGGCTATTAGCACAAGCCTGAGCGTAAAAGGTCAAGCGAGCAAGGCGGGAGAGTCCATTGTATTTATGACGTATTGTTTTTTTTTTGTTTGTTTGTTTTCATTTTCACAACACTTTAGTCATTTGAATTATGGCGGCGATTTAGATCTGGACAATAATTTTTTAGGAACTATCGATATTTATGACGCTACTCAAACATCGCGTGGCTTGCGGGCAGCAGTATCAATTATTCATGAATATTAAACGTGTCTGTCTCATGCTGTTATGAAACCAAGGCAGTGTTAAATAGCACAAAAATATCGAAAATATTACTGTTTGCTGACTTTTAAAAGCACGCCAGCAGCTGCGAGAAACTTTGTTTAGCCTACAATATGATTCCGCAACCTTTTTCGACATTTGATTACATTGATACTTGTAAAGATATCAATCAATCAATATCAATCAATATTGATGTTGATGTGCTGCAGTATCTAATGCTGCTGCATCATGTTTTACCCTGACAAGCCGTGTTATGTTCACCTCTAATGCTGGTATGTCAATATTGTACCAATGATTATCCATTGCGATATTGATATTTAACGCGATTGTATCAGTGTTGTACACATAGATATTACAATGCAATACTATGTGATCTACTGTAGTTTTCTATTACAAGTGAATCAAGGTTACCTTCTGCTGACATTTCGAAATCATATACTAATTATATGTTGCATTACATCATACTATCAAAACTTGACCTTTATGATATCAATTTGTCAATCTCCTTATCTGACAGGCATTTCCTGTTTAAGACGGGAACAGGAAGCACCCCTTTCTTCGGCGCTGCAGCCCCCGGCTACACCATGGCGACGGGCACAGTGTACTCCACTCCGGCGCGCCCGCTTCCCCGCAGCAGCCTCTCTCGTGGCGCCTTCAAGTTCAAGAAGTCGCCCAAGCACTGCTCCTGGAAGTGCACCGCTCTGATTGCAGTTACCGTGGCTGTGCTGCTGTCAGTCATCCTCTGCTACTGCATAGGTCAGTGCCAACATGCCACACAAATGGACCAGTTAATGTCAGTTTTCAATTAGAATTGGTCTTTAAACAGTCCTCTTCATCAAGCTGTTCGCACAGCCATGACATGTCCACTAATTTAACTGAACAGCACGTTAGCATTAATTACACAACAAATGCGTGGAAAAACTAATGCGGAAACAATGAATATACAACAAAACTGACACGTTTACCCACAACACAATTTCATCTGCTCAACCCACAAGTAATTAGTTCAACAAGAAAAATATCACTAAAATTGATATCACAGTTTGGGGTCATATCACTTAACCAAGGTTATTATGAGCACATTACATGGTAAAATCCAAAACACAAACAGAATATGAACATTTAAATATCTACTATTCCTGGCCATCAAAAAAACGTGCCACACCAAACTGCGCGCATGAAGCAAAGCGAGCGACAGGGCTCGCGAAACTCATTGGTCGTTGTTAACCATCCGTTTTGCAGAGCATAATTTGCATTCGCCATAAAATGTTGTCATCCGTGTCCTTAAAGTATCTCCACACAGACGTGGCACAGTTCCCGCCAGGAAGGTGTCTGTCAGGAAGGTTATACAATTCAGTGTTGGAGAATTTATACAATTGACGTGAATATCATGTGTCCCTATTGTAAGATCACATTGACTCCATTTAATATCTGCTTTGTATTGAAGAGCGAGAATCGAGGAGGCTCCACAAAGTAGCAACAATCAGTGAAAGAGTGATGTTTCCTTTTCGGAAATCACTTAGCTCCTCTCCAAAGATGTGCTGTATAAAATATCCACAATATCATTTACATCATAAACAGAACATGAACTAAAAAGTTTTTTTTTGTCATTCCTTGATTATTTTAGATATGCATATTTCCCAAGTCTTTGTTTTGTATGAGGCAGTATTTATTTCTTTAAAAGGCTCAATGACACTGGTTCATAGTGAGGCTGCAATGAAAATCTGCAATAATTATGTCATAATGCCTTCAAATACATTTAGCCACATCAAGAGCATAAATGACACTGGTTCATAGTGAGGCTGCAATGAAAATCTGCAATAATTATGTCATAATGCTTTCAAATACATTTAGCCACATCAAGAGCATAAACCTCCCTGAAGTAGGTTTTTAGTTCATAAACAGTGTTTCCATTCCATGTAATACAATTTTAATACAGCTATTCAATTAGTTTGTGTTAGTACTTCTAACCCCACAATTGTAGTGTAAAGGTTTTTTATATTTGTAATTGTTTGAATTTATTTTTTTACTTCAATTATTGCCTGAAGCCAAAGCAACTTTGCACTTATTTAACAATTTAAAATATATATATTTTAGATAATTGTAATTAATTTTGAATACTGTCATAAAATAAAACAATGATGATGCATTACTATTTCATGATCAGAAGAAACAATTTTTGTGTAAAATACAGCAATATTACCGTAAATTCCGGACAATCAACCGCTACTTTTTGCACAAGCTTTGAACCCTGCAGCTTGTCGTCCTGTGCGCCGTATCTATGGATTCTTCGTGAATGTGATGACACTTATACACTCGTATAAAGGCTGTGGACCGCTGTTGTGCAGCACCACTTTGCTGGGCGGAGGGGTGTGACCAGATACACGGTCACTGGGGAGAAAAAGGTATGCATCCCCAAAGAACCATCTCTTTCCTGACAATATTATTTGTGTATATTCTCTTAAAAATGGGAATTAAACATTTACAAACCTGTGGCTTATGGTCCGGTGTGTCTTATATGTGAACAAAACAAGATTTTCCCCTACATTTTCCAAGTGCGGTTTATAATCTGGTGCGGTTTATAGTCCGGAAATTACGGTAGTTAAATAAAATTGTTTAATTAGGATACAAATTAAATAAATTACAAGCACAAGAGTGAATATTTATTTTACTACTAAGTCAAAAAATGCTTACACATAACATTACATTATAGCATAATATGCATGTTAACTTTTTTATTTTGTCTCTACTGAATGTGAATAACCTGGCCCATCTGTCCATTTTTAAAATCAAATGTGTCCCCTTGAGCAAAACAACTCTGCCCACCCATGCTCTACATAAATGCAGCCTGTCCGCCATTTAATTACGATTAAAAGACTGAAGCCGCCTATGCACAGTCTGCATGTTCTTCCTCCCACAGTTGCAACATGCGCACTATAAAAAGAAAAAAAAAACATCTATTAGCACGATGATCTTTATTGTCTCACTCACCCACACACACTAAGCCACACGGATAGAATCATTGCTTACAGCAATAAGAAGTTATTACTTATTGTTAATATAAATATAAAATTATCACTTTAACTTTCTGTAATGTAGATTTTTGCTCAATTGCTGTGTGTGGCAGGGATCAAAGAGAGTTGGTAGATGCTTAAATACTACACAATGGGATATATCATGTTATAAAATATACAAAACGTTCTCTTTTGATACCGTACCCATGCAGTATTGATATCTAATGCTGCCTAATGCTGATTTATCAATACTGTAGCCCGAGAGATAAGATACCGTATTGGCCCGAATATAAGATGTGTTTTTTGCATTGAAATAAGACTGAAAAAGTGGGGCTCGTCTTACATTCGGGGTCTAGACTTTATACTCATTCACAACACTAGTTGGCGCCAGATATCATTAAAGTGGAAGTGGAACTTAACTCCCCAGGCCAAAGCGAACCCCTGACACGAAGAAGAAAAATATAAATAGCGGTAGCACGAAGAAGAAAAATCGAAAATAGCGGTAAGAAAGAAAAGAGAAGAAAATAAGAGAAGAGATAACAGAAAATGTGACACTGAGCACAGCGAGGCAGAGGATGTTTGTGAGGAGTATTGTTCTGACATGACAGATCTCAGCTACTCTCAAGTTTAAACCAGTTTGCATTATTTTACTGCAATGTTTTTCCTTATTCAAATTTGTTTCAAGACTATAGTTACGGTTAGACTTCACTTTGATGGGTAATACAGTTTTTGCAATTTTGTTATTTTGTCACAGTAGATTGGTTTATTTACATTTCAAAAACCAGAAGCCATTGATTTACAAATGTGATTGCACTTGAGTTTACATATTTAAATGTTCACATACATGCACATACACAATGATATTGTTGTTGAATGCTAGTATATCATTGTTGTATCCTAAAGCCAACAATACAAGTTGGGTTGTTGATATTTGACGCTGCTGGATACATACTGTATCCTAGCGAATCAATACGTGTCGTTATCGGAATAGCTGTGTTATGTATGTTTGTGCATTGATACTGTGCGTTGAGAAATAATATTAATATAATAATGATATTGTACGAAGGCATGCTGGTGCACTGGTTAGCACAGCCGCCGCACAGTTCAGAGGTGCAGGGTTCGATTCCGGCCTCGGTCTTCTGTGTGGATTTTTCCTGTGTGTTTTTTTTTTTTTGGGGAGACATGTATGGGAGGCCAATTGATTGAGTGTGGATGGTTGTTTGTCTATGAATGCTGTGTGATTGGCTGGCAACCCCTTTACCGCCCACGGACTGCTGGAATGGGCTCCAGCATGGCCGCGACCCTCAGAGTATCAAGCGGTTCAAAACAAACATTAGTTTTTCTACCTGAGAGATACTGAATGTGTTTTGAAATCCAGTTCTCTTCACAGTAATTGTAAAATAACCTGCATATTATTGTTTAACTTTGTAAGTAATCAGCTCTCTTCATCTGTAGTTAACTACACATAGAGTAGTAGATTGCTGTCCTGGCAAAGTTTTTACTAACTTTCACCTCCAGTTGTCCTTCCAGCATTGCCAGACGAACAAGTCGCTTGTGTTCCTTCTGATAGTTTGTCACTGTCAATGAGACACCTGCAGGGGAGTAGAGGAGCAGGGGAAAGCGACAAAGGTAAAGTCAGGGAACCAGTCAGTCCCAATGTGTTTTATTCAGAAACTGAAACCAATGCAAAGAATGCTCATGAGTTAAGGCTATAATTAGCGTGTCGTAATTAGCGTATTTGAAATGAAAAGGAAAATGGAAGCAGCAGACGACGACGCCTCCTTCCTTCCTCCAGTCGTAGTGAGAGAAATGCATGACTCTATTATCTCCCGGTGGCATTAGACAATCTTTAGACGTGTCATTCTGTGAAATGGAACACCACAGACAGGCTGCCTCTAGAGAGCGTGTCTGGCGTCGCTCTTAATCTATATATGTACACTTTTTTTTACTGGTTGTTGTTGGAAATTGGAAACCTAATACGACTCAAATGAATCTGTCTCACTTTGCCTCTGCTCAAAATATCCTTCTGCTTTGATGCAAGCACCTCCCTAACCACCTAACCCATTCTTATCACAAACACCAAACAGTTCCTTAGGTGACTCATGGTAAAATTATTTCATTATTATTTAAATGTTGCCTGTTCTTCGATGACTGACAAAACTATAGCCCAAACTAAACACATGGACTTTCTCTTAATTGTCACATGGTAAAAGTAATGATGTACTATAGCCCATTTAAACACCCAGAAAGGCGCAGACCTTCCCTTAATTGTCACATCATAAAATAATGATTGAATATTATCGCCAAATCTAACACCAAACTAAAGACGTGCGCCCTTCCCTGTCTGGTACACTAAAATTAATGGTGGATTTTACAAGGGCTGCTCGATTATGAAAAACACATTAAAAATATTTTGGGGGAAATGGGCAACCGTAGTTTGTCCCTATTTTTGGGGAGAAGGGTTTCATATAATTAGCCTGCTCTTTTTGGGTAAAAGCAACACTAATTTATCTTCTCTTTGAGAAAGTAAAATGGCACTTTGTCTTTTTAAAAGATTAGCTCTTTTTGTGCAGGGGAAGTTCAACAACAAATTGTTTTCCTTAAAAATAACCCAAAAGACTTAAGTTCTTACATCAATAGCTAAAGCAGGGATGGAGAACCCCGGTCCCACGTGACGCATGTCCTGCCTGTTTTACATCCTCCCTTTATCTTTCAGTTCCTTTATTTTGTCAAAACTGAACTCGTCACAAACCTTTTACAGTCAGGTATCAGGGGCCTTGTGAGCAGGTGACACATGGCCCAGCAAGAGCACTGACTGTCTTCCAGCCGTGCTTCCTGTCTGGGAAAGTGGTAAATGTACCACATCTGTATCTGTGCTAAAAGTGCATTTATTGGCCTAACACTTGTTGCTGTTTATGAGGCATTACCATTCAATTCATATGCTTATTTGTGTTTTATTTGGCTTTAACGCACATTGAGCAACGACGTGAGTCACTTCAGAGTCGTTAGTTCCTAATGATGATCTCAGCGGACAGCTCCCACCCTGGCTCCGCCCTGTTTGACCTGTTGCCCTCTGGAAGACGCTACAGGCAAATGAAGACCAGGACAAACAGACTCAGAAACAGTTTCTTTCCCCGAGCCATAGCCGCCCTCAACTCCAGCCGACACTGATGACACTTTCCTCCTGCACTATTACTGCACTTTGTCCGCACTACTGTTTCTGATTATTTCATCTACTTTTCTACTAGTCGATTACTTGACTGTTACTTGTGTCTACCTCATGCACTGGATGGAGGTCTCCAATTTCATTGTACTATGTAGAATGACAATAAAGGTTTTCTGATTCTGATTCTGATACATTTCCACCCAACGGTACACTGATTTAAATTGCTATAAGTCAGGAAGGTACCAAGGTAATTAAGACAGCAATTTACGAGTACATTCAATATGAAACACAGAAAATAATCTCTCCAGCATGTCTTTGGTCATCCCCTGGACCTCCTTCTGGTGGGACACCAGGGAGGCGTCCAGAAAGTATCCTAATCAGATGCCCAAACCACCTCATCTGGCTCCTCTCAACGCAGGAGTTTCTCCTGGCTGACCGAGTTTGTCACTCTGTCTCTATGGGGGAGCCTGGCCACCCTGTGGAAGATACTCATTTCGGCCACTTATACACTAACTTATCGGACATAATGCCAGAAGCAGACCTTGTCCAGTCTGACATAAAAGCTTAAATCTTTTATTTCTTAGTTCAGTGCATCATCAATACTTGTTTGGAGTTTTAGGAAATAAAAGATGAAAACAAGTACAACAGTGACAGTTTAATCAATCTGAATTGTTAATATACTGTAAATAAAAACACCAACGGCATTGGTTGTCGATGTGAAGGGTTTCTGGCCAGAGGCTGACACGGGGCCCGAGACCAAGGTAGTGATACTTCCCGTCTATCCCTGTCATAATTGTGAGTATAAGTCCAGGCTGCACAGAGTTGCTTTTGGCACAAGCCGACTCCAGATGGGCCACATCGTTACTTCTGCTATCATGAGCAATTATCATGGTGATCTGCACAAAGTCTGACATGTGAATATTTTAATTTGTCTCCTCACTCACTGTAGTACATAAAGAAGCATTACACAATTATTTTTTTTAAA
Organism: Syngnathus scovelli; assembly: GCF_024217435.2. NCBI lineage: Eukaryota > Metazoa > Chordata > Actinopteri > Syngnathiformes > Syngnathidae > Syngnathus > Syngnathus scovelli. The sequence goes on from NC_090847.1 coordinate 14,413,568, forward strand.
ACCTCACATGATTTTCTGTTTTAACCCCGAGCTTAAACTAACATGTAACGGATGTACAAATCCAACCTTTTTCTCAATTTATGACGAGCAAAGATTTTCCACGGGGCACGCTCCTAACATAACAGATAAAAGGTCAACTTTAAGCAGGAATGAGGGATTTTTTGCGGCAGGCCATAAATATTCATTGCGACTGGCCAAGGTTGCCGGAATAATTTATGGAAATGACGTGATATTCACGAGGTAAGTGGCAAACGGCCCCCAGGTGGAATGAAAGTGCTCGAGGGGGAAGAATCTGATTTAAGAGCCAATTGGCACAAACATTGGATAACGATACATGCAGAGCACTGACCTGTGAGTCAAAATAGGATCATATTTGCATGACCTGAGATGTGACAACCAGATAAAATGTTTTTTGGATACATTCCTATATACAAATATGTGAATGTGAACATCAGGAACAATGGTCTGTAGCATGAAACTGTATACTGTAAAAAACTATGCATGTATCAATAAAATACATTGGATGGATGGATGGATGGATGGATGGATGGATGGATGGATGGATGGATGGATGGACGGACGGACGGACGGACGGACGGACGGACGGACGGACGGACGGACGGACGGACGGACGGACGGACGGGTGGATTGGATGGGTGGATTGCATGGGTGGATTGCATGGGTGGATTGCACGAGTGGATTGGATGGATGCCATGCTATGGCAGCCCAAACCATCACTGATACACCCCCATGCTTCACTCTGGGCATGCAACAGTTTGGGTGGTACGCTTCTTAGGGGCTTCGCCACACCGTAACTCTCCTGGATGTGGGGAAAACAGTAAAGGTGGACTCATCAGAGAACAATACATATTTCACATTGTCCACAGCCCAAAATTTGCGCTCCTTGCACCATTGAAACTGACGTTTGACATTGGCACAAAGGTTTGGCTCTAACAGCCCGGCCGCATATAATTTACCCTGTGGAGCTCCCGACAGACAGTTCTGGTGGAAACAGGAGAATTGAGTTGCATATTTAATTCTGCTGTAATTTGGGTTGCTGTGGTTTTATGTTTTTTTGATCCGAAGTGATCATTAAGACCTACAATGTGAACCAGCCTTTAAGACTCTTTTAGTCTACTTGCACGTATTGTGACAGTGATTCATATACAACATTCCTAAACAAAGCAGTGATTGATAGACTTCCTGTAGCAATTTCACTCTCTTGTCTAATGCAGCGTACATTTGATATCCTCTCCAGCCACCGTGAACCTCTCAAGTCGTTCACTGCAAGTCAATATCCAGCTACAGAAGCTCTGGACAGAAAAGGAAAAAAAAAAAAAAAAAAACAATCTTCCTGCACATTAAATGGCCAGGGAATCATGATGCTTCCTCAGCATTTCCTCCTCTGCTCGTTCTCTTTGACGGAGGAGATTGCTCTCTCTCTCTCTCTCTCTCTCTCTCTCTCTCCCCCTTCCTCTCAAAAGAAGGGACTTGGTGCAAGGGCAATGGAGGGACATGAAAGCTAGTCTGTGTTTTTGTTATGTAACACAGAACTCCGCCACCATTATCTTTCCAGCTTTCTTTAAAAACTGAGATCACTTTCTCAATGAGGACTAGCATCTATGCTGCACTTAAAGATAGGGAATTGAGGACTTTAGGCTGTCCCCTTCACGATGAATATCACTGGCAAACCGGGCCTGGAGATGGTGATGCCACACTACTGAAAATGACAGCAGAGTTGCTCAGGACTCAGTTAACAACCAATCACAGTGTCTCACCTGTTTTCTTAGTTTGTTTATGTAACATTCACAAGCTGAGCTGGATTGCTCTTTACCTGAGCCCTGAGCAATGGTGGTCATTTTCAGTCGACAGCAAGTAGCAAAATGGCCACCCAAATGAGTGAATTTTGTTGCTTAATTCATATTTCACAATGTTATTAGAATATCGTGTTTGGACTAGTGAAGCTGCAGAGAACATGTTATTGTAACATTTTGAGTTAACTTCCCTACTATACTTCAAGTGGGACTGGCTTTTTTTCAACAGTGAGAGAGTGTAGACAAGCACTAAGGAACACTATACAAACTGCGTTTTCATAGATTGTGAAGGAAAAACAATTTTTTGTATGTCTGAAATAGAGGTGCAGCAATAATTCATTAATCAACAACTAATCGACTATCACATTAATCATTTCTTGTTTTTGCTAATTGATGAATTGTTTAGCTACTTTTTAAATTTAAAATTCTCCATATACTCTGTTCATATACCATTCTCTGCAGTAAATAGTTCCCGATTCCTGTAGTCCTTTATTGAATCAAAATAAAACATTTCGTTTTAAGTAGAAAAATGATGGTCATTGTTTTTGCCATTTTTTTTTTTAATGCTATCAACCTAACCAACAACCAAATAATAATTTATTCTTGTTTTTGATTTTCTGTACTCAATTTGAAATAACTTCATGCTTTTGATTAAAGGGGTGGAAATCAAAATATTTTTATCAGATTCATTGATTAATCGACAATAATCCACCAATCAATTGATGATCTAAATAACTGTAAATGGCTGCTCCAGTCTGAAACATACTATCTACTGCAAACTTTATTTGATTATTACTGATTGCAAATGTGCCTCCTGTTTACATCGTTACATTGTGTCCCCGATGCAAGAAGAAAGTGACATCCGGTGGCTTTGATACATTTTGACACAATTAGAACACTCATCATATCGTTTACAAACCCATCACCCAATTGGAACCAGAAAAGGTTAACTACAGGTATGGAAATAATTCCAAACCAAATGTTTTATTTAAAAGGAAACATTAAAATCCTCACTGTTGGTGCCTCGGTCTCTGGTAAAACCATCGCTGTGTTAATTTGCCGGCACCGCCATGCCAACAGCGAGGAGACGTGCTAAAGCAACAGGGCTCCTGCACGCCTTGATTGAAACGACCGCTATCAGTGTCGCCTCGCTGCAAAAACATGTACGTACAAACAATGTGAAATCAATTACCAGCTTTCCAAAGAGTTGTTCTGCCTCCATCCTCTCGGGGAAAAAAATACTCATACTCTGTATGTAAGTGCAAATACTTGTGTTAAACATGGCACTGGTAAAGTTCTGACATAAAGTACACATGCTGAAATGTGCTAAGTACAAAAGTAGAAATATTTTTTTTGTCAACTACAATATCTGTTTAGATAAATTGCCACAATGAAAATAATACAAAAAAGAGTATTTTTCAGCGAGCATGAGATAGTGTTGACTCAAGCTTTTATGCTCTTTACCCAAAGAACTTATTATATCTAAGACAACATTGTAAATAGATAAACAGAAACTAATGCATAACAACTGTAAAATTGTACCTTTCTACCAGAAAATTATGTTTTTAGGCTGACATGAGCTACGCCACATTCACCACAATTTTTATATAGTCAAAATCATCTTGCCTCACCCAATCTGTTGTCAACGCCATGAATGCTCTCTGTTTCATGCCTTGTCAAGTCAATTGTGTCTATGCTGAAACAGTTCCACAACAAAAAATATCTGAAGCCCCTTTACACATTGACAGGTCAACAACAACACTCCTCATATATTAGAAAACACCAACTAAACCCCAAATAGCAAGCACTTGGCAACAGAGGCAAGGAGAAAAAATAAACTCTCGCAGAAAAGAAACGCAAACAGAACCCATGCTCTGTGGGGTGACCGTCTGTCTTAGCGGGTTGTGTTAAGATGGCGAGACAGAGTATACAGCGACAGGCTAGACAGAGAGAATCTTGAAAGAAGTGTTGAGTGACTGAAGGTGGAAAGCAAGACTAATGACCACAGCGACGGACGTTTTGAAAAACAGTAATAGTCACATAATCGCTACAATAGTTGCTGATTTTTTTTTTTTTCCTCCGCCTTATACAACTCCAGGATCTTAATCAAAGTAAACGATTTCTCTCTACTTTCACCTCTTCACCACCACACTCTGCTTTTCACCTAATTGTAGTAGAAGGTACAAATTATCAAGAGAGGCTAGACAGAGAGAAAAACATGACAGACGTATTGAGTGACTGAAGGTGGAAAGCAAGACTAATGACCACAGCGACAGACATTTTGGAAAAAAATTATAGTCACATAATGGCTACAATTGTCATGCAGCATGTTCTTCCACGTGCCTGAATTGTTTTTTCACCTTATACACCTCCAGGATCTTAATCAAAGTCAACATTTTCTATCTCTACTTTCACCTCTTCATCGCCACGCTCTCCTTTTCACCTAATTGCAGTAGAAAGTACAACTTATAAAATTTAGGAAGGGAAGAGGTCTTCCGAAAAATAAATATAATCAGTATAGATAACAAAAAAAAATTAAGTACTTAAAGTATTTGTATATTTTTTTACTTTCCACACCTGCCTGCACAAGTGCCTTATTTGTCTGCTTTATATTTTTGTGGGCAAATTTGCTTATTCATGCCTAAGCAGTTTTTCTGTGTACTTTGCAGGCATGCACCTTTTTGGCCTCAATTGGCAGCTGCAGGAGTTGGACAGCCAGCCAGCATTTGAAAATGGCGGAGTCGGAAAGGCCGGCCCCACACTGTCTAGTGCCGTCACGTCCCTTGCCGCAGACGGTGAGGAAAACTCATTTTTCTTTTCTTTTATGCATATATGTTTTAATATGAGCTATCACCCTTAATAATAATGTTCCACTTTTACCGAAATGATAAATAATTACTTTCTCATTATGCTCTGTGGCATCTACATGAGGTTACATGATCGCATGATTGAGCATGAGAGTAGTAAAAAAATATATTATTGGAACCCACCTAAAGCACTTGTATTAAAAGTTAAAACCTAGCCTAAACTAGAATGTCAAGACAATGCCAGTTTAAACCTGGGACTATATTCCTTACCAACAGTGGGGGGGAACTTGGACTCGGTCGTCACCCTGTTCAAACGGCTCGAAAATGCACCGGCCGCTCGAACATTTTCCTAAAATGTCTAATGGCCTCCACCCATAGTTTATTTAAACTCATCTTACAACATTAAAACCAAATGGCTTATATATTGTTTGATTTTAAAAAAGACATCAGAGGTGTGCATGCATTTGTGGAAACGTCCTCAACCTTCTAACTTATAACCTTATAACTTTGAAAAACAAACAAGATAACAACATATACTGATGAATAGTATCACATCTGACATCGGCCAACTACAATGTGGTAACATTCTATATTCATCAGCAAGTAGGTGGCCATTTTGCTTCACCTTTAACACTTAATGTCTCCCAAAAAAAAAAAAAAAAAAAAAAAAGCTAACATCAGTACAGCATTGGAACGTGCAAAACAATACATAACACTGGCTTGTTGAACCCCGGCTACGTTTAAATCCTCATAAGCGCTAATGAATATGACACGGGGAAGCTTATGGGCTCTTTAAAAGGCGATCAATAGCCGCCCGTTATTCTCCCTAGAGGTTACACTTGGCTCCCAGTCTCGCCTCTGACTAGAGTTAAAGTGACAGCCAATGGCCTTTAAATGCAAACACTGAAGCAACACAAGTAGTGTCTGGGTGCAAACACACAGTCCAAATACATACGCACACACACAAACACAGACCCACAGACAGCGACAGTATGGTATGCTAAATATTCTCTCCAATATAAACAGTATATTACAATTGTTAAGTGAAAGTGCCATCTAAAACTAAATGTAATGGGACTATGATGGTGATATGTGGCAAGTGTATCTGCTTGGAGAACACACACGCCATTATAGGACATCCATACCTCAGTGTCTACTTAGAATAACAAGACAGTTTGTGGGGAATGCTGGGAAACAGCAAGAAAAGAGGCAGACTGAGCAGAGCAAAGAAGTGGCACGGCGTCAAGGCATAAATATGGGCACACAAAAATGCGGAACGACCATACATCTATGTCTAAAAGAAAAAAGTGAAATATTAAAGTAAAATGAATAGAGCTCCCTGTTACATAAACAAGAATTCACAAGACATTGGTGAGTGACCAAAGCTACTTTAATGTTAATCATGATTTAAGAAGCCTTCTCTTCATAACAAAAGCGGTCAGCAAGTTATTCTCTCTGTAGACTCTTAAGTCCTTGGGAAAATATAAACAGCAACTTCCACAATTCTCAGAAACTGTTTTGGTTTTGAATTAAGGGTTGCACGAGTTGACACTTTGTTGAAAGACTTGAGACATGACGACGTAAAATGGCTGTGATGACGGCACTGATACCATTTCAGTACAGTACTATAATTTAAAAGAAGTTAAAATAGGAAGGGATGCTTTGCAATAATCTATATTCACAAAAAGCTAACAGCTCATACAGCTCATACACTGGATTTAGACAAAACATAGACCTCAAAACACAAGAGCGTTGACATTAGCTGGATGAAGGTTCACTCGCTGTCGCGTGATGGTATTTCCAGAAAAAAAAAAAAAAATCCTCTCGCTTGGTGTGCTTACCATCGAGATAGACAGGTAATGTTTGCACAACTTGGTCAAATGGGGATATCTGTCCTCGTTTTGGACCTGCCTCAGGAAATCTTTATGCGTGATGGGAATTTGTAGTGTTTTCAAGTAATCACAAAACTCTTCATGTGCAGTAAAATAATTCGATGCTGTCCTTCCTCTTTGATATATTTCACTTACAACTGCAGGTGATAATGGCACTGCAGGTCTGCTTGCCAACACTGGGGGCATCATTACATTAAACATCTTTTATCCGGTAGCTAAACTCAGACCTTCAAAATAAAAACATCAAACAACAACTGTTCAAAATCCTTATCCAGCCTGTCCCCCACTCCCTTTACTAATTCTCCCTTACTTACCAAATCTGTGCATTCAGAAACAGAAGACAATTTGAATCAGGTGCTACTTATCGAGGCTTGTCTGGTGGACGTAAGGGACGACAAGCGCAAGGGTTTTCCACGGGATATTTAGTAGGACAGTTGTGATGCCGGCCCTGGGGGCATTACAGGGGCCATACATGATCCATTAATGTGTGCAGGATATGTGACACCAGAGAAAAAGCAGACTGGCCTGGCCATCCATGCAGGGAATTCTTTATGTGAATGCCGACCGGCGTGGGAACCTTGAACACTCAGTCATGCCGTGGCCAGGCGTCCGGCATAGGCAATCTTTCCAGCCAGTCGTGACATGGCCAGGCAACCCACACGGTGGTCCAGGCAACGCAGCTCCAACATACACAGGGTCAAACTGCAATTGCACAGCGTGATCAGCTGGAACAGGGGATAACTGGCGTGGCACAGGAAATGTGGTCTTGAGTTACCACGGTGCTGAAAAACTGTGACCTTGAGTTTTCGTGCGACAGGAACTAGGGCTGTAATTTGCCACTGCACGGGAACTGAGATTTACATTGTCATTGTGCAAGAACTGGGGCCTTGAGTTGCAACGGTGCAGAAACTCAGGCCAGCAACTGCTGAGGAGCAAGAACCGGAGGGAACCTTTGGCTGTTGAGCAACAGACATGATCAACAAGGTCACCTGGACAAGACACCAAAGGCTTAACTGATTGGTAGTTACAAGTTGGTGAATCAAGCTGATCAGAACAGATGGAAACAAAAACTTAATGAGAAAGACAAGACATAGGACACAGGGAAAACGTGAGAAAAAACATGAAACAAATCCAAATTCAATAAATACAAAACCAGCAAAAACATGTCTTTAAAGAATTTCATTCAGAAAATTTATCAGTTGCTGTAACCAGGTCTGCCTCCCCCTCAAGCTAAAAACTTGTCAATATAGTCTTCTGAACTTGATTGTGGAGTAGTAGTCAATGAGTCAACCAATCTGGATAACCCTTACGCTGAGGCTTGGAAAGGTACAGGTCGCTTATAAGACCACCCTTCACCCACCACTTCACACAACAATTGAGCTGATACTGCTAATTTAGACTAGAAATTGCATATTCTCTGAATCTTTACAAAAGTAACAATAACAACTATTCTGTTTCTGTCACCCAGGAAGGACGAATGTTCTTCACCAGGAGAACAACTCTGTGGACACGGGACCTGTGGACGTAGGAAAGAGTGTGGGCCAAAGTGTTCCACCAGGAGTGTTCTGGCGTTCCCAGCTCAGTTTGGATAAGCCACACTTTCTCAAATTCAACATTTCTGTGCAGAAGAACGCCCTGATAGGTGTATATGGGCGCAAGGGTCTTGCACCGTCTCACACACAGGTGAGGACTTCAGCTTTTGCTTTGTTACAGTATGTTTATGGTGTAAATGGGTTAGGGGTTGGCTTATAGGCTACTAATCAGCTAATTACGACCATGGCATCAAAATTGCAGTTCAGCGGGTACAGGCTCTTTAACACTGCACTTACACACACAGTGCGGCGTGAATTAATTGTGCATGGGCTGATGCTGTGCAACTCTGTGACGCAAATGCCAATTTGAAAAATGCTCAATTTAGGCGCAGCATGCTGCAATGATATCTATCCAATATGAGAGATAATAGCAAAGTTATTTCAGAGTGACAACAGTGAGCGATTTCGGTTTAAATGTTCGATGGTTAGGAGGTTAAGAGTTAGTCATAGGTGCTTCAGTTTAGGGCTTAGCGGGTTAAGTTTAGTTATTAGGACATTGGGTTTAAAGTGTTAGGTCAGTGGTTGAAGTGAGATGTATGGCTAAAACTCAGGTTGGTTATTCAAGGCAGAGTTAGGGTGGGAGTGTTACGGTAATTTTAGAATTTTAAATCAATGCATCTTGTCTCAAGAATATCTGTTGATTGGACAGAAAACTACCCCGACCCAAACTGTCATTATCCACGCACAGATTTAAAAAAAAAATAAAAATTCGACTGAATAAATACATTTTTAGTCAGGTTTAATGTCTCGGTTTCTGATCTACCTTGAGTACATACATCTTTCATTGTCCCTTATGTGTCGGCCATTTTTCAACACGTGTTTGCAAATTGTTCCGAAGTGTCACTTGAACGACATTGGTGAATTTCCGGCGTCTGGTGACATCATGGACGAAATTAAGCACTCAGACACCAACTGCCTGTGAAAAAAAAGCTCCCAACCTCACCTTGTTGACATTCCGTTCTAGTGAAGAAGCGCTTCACTTTAGTGCACAGGAGACAAGCTCTGTTGGTCACACTGGCGAGATGGATTGCATTTTTAAGGTGATAGAGGAGGAAAGCTCAACAAATTCTAAGGTGGTAGCCTGGTAGTTACTAAGAAAATTTAAGGATTTGAGATAGGGGTTTGGAAAACAATTATTAGGTTGTTAGGGTGAACAATGAGATGCGAAGTTTAACTATATAAAAGAGGAAAAGGGAGTATTTAAGGCAACACCTAAGTTAGTTGTAAGGGATACGGATTAGGGGAGCAACGAAGCAAACAACTCAACACAATAAGAGCGTAAAGGGAGGTAATTAGCAAGTAAACAGGGTTAGGGATTTGTTCACCTGGAATGTTATGTTAGGCTTAAATGGTTAGGGTTATTATTATGGTTTTGGGTTTGAGGCGAGATAGGGAACTCACAACAGAATAAAAAAGAGAAGAGCTAATTACAAACTAAACAAGTTTGGGTGATACAGGATAAGGGATACGAGTGAGGTTTCATCCCAGTGCAGTCGGAGGACACTGGTGAATTGGACCGCATTTTTGAGGTTGTAGAGAAAAAAAGAGAAAGAAATAAACTAATAAATCAAAGAGGAGTAATTAACAAGACGACCCCTTTTGTGTCAATGCCGTACGTCGCGTCAATCGCAGCCACCTCGGAGCTGCATTCAGCCGCAGATCAATGCATTTACTCAACTGAGCATGAAAGAGCCCGGCCGGCGATATTGAGCGTCCCATTCACAGCCCAGCAAAGGGGAGACAACATTTACGAGTAACAGCTTTTACGCCTCTTGTCAAATGTAGACCTTCTCCTCCTGCTATTGAGTCTCTGTCTGCGGCTGTACAAAGAAAATAAACTCGGGGGGACTTTTGTTAGGCTCTTTTCCTGGAGAATTTGTAGCAGGTCACTCAATCTAAAGGCTGTGTTTGTCCTCTGACTCCCTACATCTAATGTCAACACTATTGTTGGTCCTAGATGGGCTTAGAAAAGGTTCAAGCAACCTTATCGAGACTGATGCAGTCGACTGGAAGGTTCTAAGCTATGTGGGATGGGACTGTATTATTGCTTCCCCCAGCACAAAGAGGCCAACTTCCGCCGGGTTAATAACATCCACCAAGGCCCATTTTTGTGCCCCGCTGCAATCAGAGGGTCGACTTTACCTGAGTGGTACGAAATCCTGTTTTAAGGTATTTTTCTTATCACCTTTTCTTTCATTTCAACCCATATACAATATTTGCCACCGGTTGACAAAGCAGCATTTTTGAAACAGGTTCGATGCTGGTTCCATAGTTCTAAGGCTGTTGGAATAGCACTTCTTAAAAAATAATAGTTATGATACAGCATTGGGTTACTTTGTTGTGAACACTTTGGAAATACATCACAAATGCTTCGTCTATGATGATTGTGTTCCACTCCCTCTTTCCATCCAGTGGACTATCAAAGTGAATCCGGAAGCGCTTAGTATTAACAAAACAAACATGTTTGGCACTGCGAGAAAAAGGAAGGAACGATTTTTCCAGTGAAGCGGATAAAAAGCAAGTGGAAAACAAACAGTTTTCATCCTTTACAGACATAAGGTTTCAAACATTTTCACCATGACACCTCATGTACGTAATGGGCAACAAAAGCCAGTCAGTGTCAAATGAGGAGGAAGCAGCTGAGAGGATGCGGAGATTGACAGAACACTTAACATCACGAAGATGTGGTTATCAAAGTGGTCCGAACGCTAAATGAAATGTTGGAAATTATTTCTTGTAATTACAGCGGCAGCCTTGAAATGATGATAGTGTTAGATAATCTTCAAGAATGACTTTAAGGACATCACATAGCTCAGAAAATGAGTGAATTTTCTAAAAATCAAAGATTTTGGTTAACTATAAGCAGTGTTTAAAACATTTACAGTACACCAATATAGAGGGCCCCGTTGCTGCGTTTGCCTTGATCCCCAAATGAATAAATATGACCCTGGTGTTAAGATAATGGGGTTAGGTGCATTTAGATCAGGGATAGAGTTATGGTTATGGTTGGCGTTTTGGTTGTGTTGTACTACGATTGGGACTCGGGAGTAAGACTGAGAGTTAGTCGTGTTGGGGTTCGGCAAGAATTTACATGAGTTACGCGTTAATTTATGTGGTTAGGGTTGGCGTACTGGTGTGCTTTTAGGTTAGGTTTAAGATTGAAATTTGGCTAACCACCTCGATTTTTTTGAGCAGTGGTCTGCAATGGTCTGAACTTCACCCATTCAAATAAAATGATACCATTGCCTTTTTTCTTTTTCACATGTATTAGTTTCAGTGGAGTTTTGGGACTGTCTGGCTTAACTCCATGTATCGCCATGATTGCCTTGCATTTTCTAAAACAACCACACTGATCAGCTTTTCTGACTCCCTTCCTTCCCCTAGTCTCTGAATTGTCTTCATTTTTTGCCCATTGGCTAGTCTTGGGAATATAAATTGTATGATTTTTATACAACAGAACATAGTTAGGATCATTCCTCTTGTTGTACATAGTTAATACTGCTGTCAGAAATTGGTTTCCTTTTTAGTGGACTTCAAGGATTCATTTCCACCATATACTGATCTTTCCTAGTTGAAAGTAAATGTTTTGTTTTCAGGTTTGAAATGTAGCCCTAGAGTAATTTGTCTATTAGTCAGCTCAACCCAATGAACGTACACCTCACTTGGCAAAAGTGTCTGTTCCAGCCGTTTACCATCTGGCATCGAGACGTCTTCAGCAGGAGCATGCGAGTGCCTTAAATCAGCCTTAAGTTTTGTTTTCTCTGCTATTGTTGTTTACCTTGTTATAGTGCAATCTGAGCTCCCTTAAAAAAACTCTGTGACAATTTGTATGCATCCCCTTGTTCCCCATTCCAAACACAAGTCTACACCAGAGGCCCGGTTTGTCAGCTTGTAGCTTGCAATGTCTTAAACCGGGGAATCCTCTTTCCTGCATCTGCTGTGTTTCGCTGTACCCATTAGCTTGTCTGAGGGACGGGTTGTTTTCTTCTGTGCCGCACAGTTGAGGTCCAAATGAGGTCCAGCTGTTCAGCGGGTGCTGTGAGAGCGGATGCACCTCTTCAATTATTTTGCCAGGCGGGAATCACGCCTTGTTTGTCTTGTAAGTCAATGTTTGTTTGCGGGAGGAGAAAGTACATTTAGACCCCTGCTTTGCTGTCTTAATGAAGAAATTATCAATGGTATATTTCTATTCTCCCTTTTTTCAAATGTCGTATAATTACCATCAATAAATTCAATTGATTCATTGTTGATAGTATTAACTGCTCAGCATCTACTGGGTTGCTTGGATTGTTTACATAATGTAAAAGAAATACAAACTTTGTTAGCCATCTGCAAATTTTATCCATCAGTCGTATAACTAAATTATGCTTTGAATTATATGCAAATAAAATAAATATAATTACGTGCCAAAACCAATAGAGAGAGTGATTTTTTTTTCCTCTTTAGTGCAGCAACTCTCTTCTAACACCCACTGGCGGTAAAATCAACATTCTACTTAAACATTGGATTTCCACTTACAAAACTCAATATGAGAAACTAAATGCATTGATATTCCTGCAAGAGGCGAATCATCTATTGTATTTGTCATTCGTTCTCTTTAATGCTGGAGTAAAGCAAAAAAAATAAAAATAAAATGAAAGTTAGCTATCGTTAGATCTTCGTGCCAAAGTGAGACATAACTGGCACACACAGACAGCAATTTAAACAGTCTCAAATAAAGCCACAAGAATTATACTACAATAACTGGGTATACAGTATAAATGTATGTCATGTTATGGCATGCTCAGATTATGTGAGGACAATTAAGGCCACGTGTGGCCTAAAAATCATACATGTGCACAGTCAAATCAATGTATCGCAATGTATTGCATTTTAAAGTTACGTCTTGCATGTGTAAGTAATGTGAGGCATATTAAAGTAAGTGCTATACAGACTGTATATGGCATGGTGAGGCTATGTATTGGATATTAATGTTATCTAGGGCATATTAAACCCATCATACATCTGGTTATGTATGGCATGTTCACGCTATATGTGGCACATGAAGGTTATGTGATTTATTTTAACGTTAAAGTGTGGCATAACAATCATACACTTGTGTAGTCAAAACAATCATCTGCATCTGTCACCCATGTTTGGCATGTCAACCCTGTGTTGCATATCAGGTTATTCGTCCATCCATGTACTACTTGTCCCCACGGGGGGCGTGGGCATGCTGGAGCCTATCACAGCTGTCATCAGGCAATAGGTGGGGGACACCCTGAACTGGGTGCGAGCCAATCACAGGGCACACAGAGACAAACAACCATTCACACACACACTCACACCTATTGGCAATTTGGAGTGCTCAATTGGCCTACCAAGCATGTTTTTGGGATGTGGGAGGAAACCGGAAGAACCGGAGGGCCCGGAGAAAACCCATGCAGGCACAAGGAGTAAATTCAAACTCCACACAGGGAGGACCTGAGGTGGAATCGAAGCCGCACCCTCTGAACTGTGAGGCTGATGTGGTAACCAGTGCGCCACCATGCTGCCCCATATCAGGTTTATGTGAGGAATATTAAGTTTAGTTTTGGTATAGTATCAGCCATTTTAGATCCTTTTTAGCCCTAAATTTTGAAAAAGGAAAACAATTTACTTAAAGTGTACTTGGAATTGAATGTGTGAAGTCTGAAAACACATAAAAATAAAGATGTCTTTTGTGATTAAAGGCATGTATGACTTCCGAATAATACACATGTTTAGTTGACTACTCAATAACTTGTTCCTGAGCATTTTACTAATGACGCTGGAATTTGTTGTGTTTTTTTCCACAGTACGACTTTGTAGAGCTTCTGGATGGCAGCCGTCTTATTGCCAATGAACATCGTGCCCCGAGTGAGCCAGAGAGGGGAGCCCGCCTGGACCACCAGGTGGTGGTACACCAGGCGGGATTTATCCAGTACTTGGACACTGGGGTGTGGCACCTGGCATTCTACAATGACGGACGCAGCGTAGAGACAGTGTCCTACAACACCATCATCCAGGGTACGACTGTTTTGAACTGAAAATGCCACATCGGCTGTCTGTGTTTTGAAAACTTGTTACTATGTATCAGAGGGTCAGAGGCTGGATAAACGTGGTTTAAATGACACACTACTGGTTTCTTCTTTCAAGTGGTTTATAACAGCATTCAAAGCATATCCAAATGTAGACAAAAATAATAGACCATACACTCACAAAATGTTAGATGAAGTCTTCAGCATGAAACTTCTGAATGAACCTTAAGCTGATAGCCTTTACAAGTGAACTGTATTTCTCTCCAAGGGCTATTCAAAGTATTGTCTACATCACGATTTGTCGATGCAGCCAATGGAATTACCACACTCCATACATATTCCATCCTGGCATAAGTAATGCACGAAATTGCACTGGGAGTGCCCAGAAGTGCACGGTAAATAGATGACACGCCGTCGGTCACGCCTACTGTCTCTGATTGCTCGTTTTCCCTTGGCATGGTGGTTCCTAAATTAGAAGAACAAGATGGGGTCAGAATGACAGATGATTTTACTAATGTACTTCTCTTACTTTCACACTGACAGTTTTAACTAATTGAGAAAGAAACTGTGTTTTTCTATTTTTAAACTGAAAACTCACCCTTTAACCTTCTCTGACTAAAATCACATCAGGTGTCCATGCCCATATATTATCCAAGTGTTACGTTCTTGGTTTCCTGTTTGTCCATCCATTAAATTTTCAACAAACAAGAACAAACTCATCCCTGTCTACTCCTAGTGTCAAGTAAACACAGCTACAGCCGGCTTCTTCAGCGTGACAAAACTCAAAGCAACTGGATTAAGACTGGGAGGAGAAAAATTCAACACACCTCACAAACAAGTCGATCCTTCAGACTTTTCCACAGCCATGCAGGCAGACAAGTGTTGTTCTTTGGAGAATCGCTGATCATTGTCTGCCGTGCTGTAATAAAAGCCATGCATGAGCATTGATTCTTCCAGTCAAACAACTTGTAGGCTTGAGAAAAAGGCTGGACAATTTTTTTCCTGTATTTTCTTCCGGGAGAAGACTTTAATCGATTGAGCCCTCCCAAATATGAAGGTATCGACAAGCCTGGCGTAAATTGCCGGGGTCCACCTCCAGCTAAAAGGAACATCCAATACAATTGGAACATCCAACACAATCCAAAGTAATAACGCCAGAAAAAAATGAAAAAGTTTGCCCTCTTCACACTTATCAAAACGACGGCCTTTTGGGAGTCTGTCGAGCGAGCACTGGCTCTTACCCTGTAGGATGTGTCAGATTAACTTCAAGTCGGAGAGGACTTAAAACACTCGGGAGATTGCTCCAGTCGGCTTGATCATCAGGGCGTTGGGCCGCGCGATAGGATAAAAAAAAGTTAAAGACGCTGGGGGGAAAAAAACATCAGGAAAGACAGGGGCAATACATGTGAAGGAAATTGAATTATTTGCTTTAATTTAAAATGCTTTTTGTGACTTTTATTTGACGGATGCAAGCAGACACGTTACGGAGGCTTAAACTTTAGTGGAATGGATACGCTTTGCCTTTGCCTTACACAAGTAAGGGATCCTTGGTGGTGCGGGAGTGGATAGGGCACTGTCTTGTGGTGAAATGTGCACTTGTCAAAAAGTTACTTTAAAAGCCATCTCCCCCAGATTTGTGGCAGGGTGACAGCAGCGTGATGCGTTATTAATAGTTTGACTTCCCGCAGAGTCTGTCACAGAATGCACACACAACTGCTACGGGAACGGCGAGTGCATGGCGGGCTCCTGTCATTGCTTCCCTGGATTCATCGGGCCGTACTGTTCCAGGGGTAATTATCCACTCGTGTGTGTGCGTGTGTGTGTGTCTGTGTGTGTGTGTGTGTGTGTGTGTGTGTGTGTGTGTGTGTGTGTGTGTGTGTGTGTGTGTGTGTGTGTGTGTGTGTGTGTGTGTGTGTGTGTGTGTGTGTGCGTGCGTGCGTGCGTGCGTGCGTGTGTGTGTGCGTGTGTGTGTATGTATGTATGTATGTATGTATGTATGTATGTATGTATGTATGCATGCATGCATGCATGTAGATATACTATATATTTTTGTATGTAGCTATATACGATAGATAGATAGATAGAGAGAGAGAGAGAGAGAGAGAGAGAGAGAGAGAGAGAGAGAGAGAGAGAGGTAGGTAGGTAGGTAGGTAGGTAGGTAGGTAGGTAGGTAGGTAGGTAGGTAGGTAGGTAGGTAGGTAGGTAGGTTGGTTGGTTGGTTGGTTGGTTGGTTGGTTGGTTGGTTGGTTGGTTGGTTGGTTGGTTGGTTGGTTGGTTGGTTGGTTGGTTG